>NW_026267267.1:695250-707723 GCF_000697945.3 Frankliniella occidentalis | reverse complement strand
TCCCGGCCCGGCCGACTGCTCTCGGCTCCGCCCCCAGAGCGACACTCGACGACTCGACTCGACTGCGAGGGCCGACGTCACCGACCAACTGGGACCCCCCTCCACTCCAGGCCGCCTGCCGCGGCCCGCCGCCCGGCTCGGCGACATCGCGCTCGGTTCGGCCCCTCCCTCCCGCCCACTTTGCCCTCGTCTCCACTCTCCCCCGCCATCATGTTATGACCCCTTTTCCACGCGGTTTTGCGGTGTCCTTGGGGCGCCGCGCCCCGCGGGGGGCGGTATTGACCGCCAGGGGGCGTCGGGGGTCGTCCACGCACCCACGCCACCCTGCACGAAACGGCGAGGGTCGCGGGGAAGTCAGAGGAAAAAATGAAACTGAAGAGACTTAACGTTTGGCGCGCGGACCCTCTCCCCTGCCCTCCTCCAGAGGTAAGTACCCCGGTCGGTTCGCGGGGCTCTGAGCTGCAATGTATTGTTCTCGGACGACGCCGACATCAAGGCCGTTGGCGACGACGACGGCGAAGTGCAGGGCGAAGTAAAAAAGGATACATAAGACCCGCGCCGGCAGGAGGGAGACGAAGAGGGGACGGGGAGGAGGGGAAAAAAGAGGCGAAAAACGACCCGACGGCGCAGCGCAGCACGGCGTCTAGGTGCGTACTGCCCTTGCGGGGCTCGGCCCAGGCTCGGCGGCGTAGGCATACTCGGTGGAGACAAGGTGGACGCCGTGTTACGACCCATTGTGTAGCCCCGTGTTTTATGGTGACAGCTGCTCGCCAAGCGTCTCCGCCGGCCGTGCCCACCTCCCCCCTGCGCCGGGGCCCAGCGGACGGCCGGACGGCCGGACGGCGGGACTCTGACTTGCCAATTCAGACCAATTGAGACCAATTCCGCGCGCAAGAAAATGCACCCCACCTCCCCCGAGCTGCCGCCGCCGCCACGGCCAGGCCCGGGAGTTTTTCTTGTTGTTGTGGCAAGGTGGCAGCGGCGGTTAGGCCGTCCCGTCGGTGCAGCGGGGCGGCCGGGCCGGGCAGGACCGACGGGGCAGCCAGCCAACTCCGTCGTAAAATGGCAGGTCTGCAAACAATGTTGTTGGCCGTCGTTTGGCGTCGCGGCGCGCCGGCGACGCCTATAGTCCTGGCAAATCGTCGCCGGCAGCGTCGCGACGGCGGCTTCGCGCGAGGCCGTGTGCACGCTATGCCGCTGCCTGCGGGGGGCGGGACGCACCGTTGGTGGTAACCTCGGGTCGGAGAGGACCTCGGCCTCGGCGTCGTGGGGGGACCTCACGGACGGGGCCTGTCGCAGCCCTCCGCCCGCAGCGCCCGGCTCATCCACAGCCCTAGAGGCCCTCTGTCATGACACAGCCCTTGGCACTGCCGGCCGGAGAGGCATTGTGCAACATTTAATGGCGGACGGAGTCAGGACGGAGTCGCTGCCACACACGTCCCACCGTCGCCGCGCTACGCCGCGCCACGCCACGGCGCTGTCAGGCCTCGATAGCAGTCAGCACGTACTCCGGGAGTTGGACGCTCTCCGGCACGCCACCGCGGGTACGATGAACTCGCACGGGGCGCGGGACGAGAGGATGGAGAGGTATAATCCTCGGCTCAAAATGCCGCTTCTAAAAGGAAATGAGGATACGCGAGATATTTTTAAGGGTGGGTTTTAAGCGTGTTTTTTTCGTTCTCTAAAGTACACCCAGTTGAACCCTTTCTGGAGCGGAATGGGCGGGGCCAACAGCGCTGGCGGCCCGGGGCCCCGCGCGGCAGGACTCCCTGGAGAGATGTCACCGTGCAGGGGGCGCGGGGCAGGGCGCGGGGCTGCGGGGGCTCCTGGCTCTGCAGCAGCGCCATTGGCTGCGGCCCCAGGCCCTCGCTGCCGCTGGCTGCCGCATGCTGGTTGGGGCCACCCCTTCCCGCGCGCCCGCGCCCCGCGCCCCGTGGAGGCCACCTCCCCTCCCCCGGCCGGTGACACGGGCCGGGTCGATGTCGCCCGCACCGCCCGGGGTGGAGCCCCCGCTCCCCCTGCGACGCCCCACATTGCCCCCGCGCAGGGTCGCCTTGGTGCGCCCCCGGCCGAAGCGCCCCGCCACCACCCCTCGCCCCTCGCCCGGCCGGCCCGCGCCCCCTGCGGAGCTTGGAGCCTGCGCCCCGCCTGGCCAGGTCCCCCGCTACCTCCCTGCTGGAGGGATGTAGCCTTCACCGTCTCCCATACGCCTGGTGGCTCCAAACCCGCTGCGGAACAGGTGCGATCGCTTTGTCCAATTCCAACAAACTGGAGCGTCCCGCCTGCCACGAGACAGCGTTCGGTACTCCCAACCCAACCATCCAACCACCCCGAACAGCTACCGAGCAACAACTGATGATGCCTTCTCTTCTTTTTCTTCATAAAAGACGGAGCAGAACCACCCCTTTCATAGGGGCAGGGGCCGCGCGGGGCTGCGGGGGCTGAAGGGCTCCCCCACCGTATACGTCTTGATTTATTCAGGGCTCGCCGCCACGCCCGGCCACGCCCCGCCACGCTCTGCCACGGCGCCACGCGGCGCGCGAAGATGAGTCCCAGGAAAAGTGATTTATGCGATCTCTCCAGCACCTGCTGCGGCGCTGCCTGCGGCCTACGCTCACAACTTCCCCACCTCCCTCCACCTCAGCATGCACCCGGTAGCCTTGCGTCCAGGACGACAAACGCGCGGTATGTAGTCCTGTATAGTCCTCGGCGGCGCGCATGCAGCTCTTAAAGGTCACACTGGAGCCCCTACACGGACTGTCGCACTGCAGTGTACGGACGGAGCGGCGCCGCCATCCGGGGAAGTGCCACGGCCGAGCAGAGGTGGATGCTGGGAGGGCTCGGGGCGGAGAGCGGGGCGCGGGGCGAGACGCAAAAGGGACAGAAACGCGGGAGAGCGTAGAGAGGAGAGAAGAGCGGGGAGAAAGGGAGGGAGGCGAGGACCGGCGGGCTCCGGGCGCGAGGCCCTGCCTGCTCGGTGTCTCCCTCTCCCTCTCTCTCTCCCTGCTCTTTTCCTTTTTTGCGGGGCCCCTGGATTGGTCGGCCGCGTCCCCTCCTCCTCCTGCTTGTCCTCGGCGGGCGGCGCGCTGTGTCCCCTCCCCTCCCTCTCTTCTTGGACCCTCTCGAGTCCTTTAATCCATAACCTGGGTGACGTCACGGCCGACCCCACCCCCGCCACCTCGTCGCCAACCGTGCCGCCCCCTGCTGCCGCCCCCGGACAGGGCACGCAGCCCCCGTACCACCCCGAAACGCCATCCCCAGGCCGCGCCGCCTTTTCTGGACCAGCAGCCCAACCCCCTTTGTCAGCAACTCCGTAATATCTTTTTGCTAATAATTGGTTCGGAATTATTCAAACTACCCATGCTAGTCAACCACGTACGAAAATCTAAGCATAATTTTATTACAATTTTGCTATCTTTTTTAAGTCGTTTGTCATTTCACACGCAAACTTCTGACCGGCGCCATCTGGAATTCCAGGCCGGCAGCCTATTGCAGCTGCGTACAGGCAGGCCGAGCCAGGGGTGAGGAGCGGAAGGGGGGGGGGGGCACTACCCGGTAGCTGTGAAAGGGAAGAGGGGGTATTTGCATGAGAGACGGAGGAGGAGAAACTTATTGTTTGAGATTGCGAGGCGGGGATGACGCACTGGCCAGGCATCCTCGGTCAGTCGGCGAGATTAAGGGCGGCTGAACAATGAGTGTTTTTCGGTAGCCGTCTGGTCTGTCCGTGGCGCAGCTCGGGCGCGCAGTCCGGCATGTCGACCGGTAGCAGATACGCTGTCAGAAGGATGCGTGTGCCGGGGCGTGGCGCGGCGGCGCGGTGCGGCGGCTCAGGTGTTCTTGTGATCGGCGCCCCCTCACGCTCCTCCCCTGATGCTTGCTCTCGCCGGATAAAAGAGCAGCTCCCGACCCGCGCCGCCGCCGCCGCCTTTGAAGTCGCGCGAAAGTCAAATTTCTCCATCGGGGTGTATTAGCGGCGTGAGCGGTGGCGTGGGGCGTCGAGGCGTATGAGTCACGGGCAGGGAAGCCAACGCCCTTTGAGACTCTCCTCCTCCGTGCCACGCCGCGCGGTGGAGTCGCCGCCGGGTGACAGAGCGCCCGGGGCGGTAGGCAAAGCGAGCGCAGCGGTGCGCGAGTGTCCCCAAGGTTTGCCTACCGCCCAGGCGCCTCCTGACCGGAGGTTACAGAGCGCCCGGGGCGGAAGCTTGAGTAGGGCCTTTGGTTTCTGTGTACCCTCAGCCATTGGCCCGGACTAACTCACGGGTTTTGCCTAGCATTTACACTAACAAAGATGTGCTGTCACTGTACGCGAAAGGCGTGCAGTCATTACATGCCAAAAGGCGTACAGTTTTGGGTGGTACACGCCTTTCGCGTACAATGATTGTACACCCCCAATTAACAGTATAGACGGAACGCCTCGGGCGGTAGGTAACACGAGCGCAGCCGTGCGACTGTCGCCACACTGCCTACAGACCAGGCGCCTTCTCTCTCTCACATATCAACCCTACAATGGGTCGGTTGGTAAATCGTTATTAGGCAAATCGATCATAACATGTCCAAGATGGCGGCGGGCAGTAATCATACCGTCCCTGCCAACCCGTCTTTATCTGGGGCCCTGTGGGCGCCTGTGGGCCTCACGCCGGCTACCGCAGCCCAGCCCAGCCCAGCGCAGCGCCGCCGTCGCCTCGGCCCTCATTTCCATACGGCCCCATAAGACCGATAATTTGACCGCACACCGTCGCCTGCCTCTCCCGGGCGTGGCGTGCGGCTGTGTGCGAGTGTGTGTGTTCTGGGCGGTCCTCCGGCCACGCACCTTATTGCTTATGGAAATTTCAAATACATTTTGGCCGGTTTCTCACGAATATGAGCCAATTAGTCCCGATGCCTTCGAAATCACAACAAAACGTGTACGAACACCTGTCAAAGGTTCGTACCACGGCCGGGACGTTAAAATAAAATCAAAAAGAGGGCGGATTAGGGGTCTTCTAAATAATGTAATGATTGTTCGTCACGCAAAATCTCGATCCGTCTAGTTGCCGGCGTGGTGTCCGCCCCGTGGGGGGACGCGGTCGCACAGCCTGCCGCCTGCCTAGGCAGCGGGGGTACACATGAGCGAGGGCTGGAGGGGCGCAGCAGGCGGCCAGGGCGGCACCAGACAGCGATCAGCTCGGCTACCGAAAGCGCCCCGAGCCATGTCTGTCTCGGAGGCGCCGCCGCCGCGCCCCGCTCGCCTAGCGGCCAGTGGCGCCCTGGCCTAGCCGGGGCCCGCCCGCGCGGCCCGTATCTGCGCCGGGGGGCGGGCGCAGTTACGTGGGTACCGCGCGGCCCAGGTGAGCAGGGCCCCCCTTTGTCGCCCCTCAGGCCTCTCTGCAGGGTCGCCTGGTTATTTCTCTGAACCAACAGTAGTTGCAGCCCGCTTGTTGGGGCCGGGCCGGGTGGCTGACGCCAGGATCTGCACACAAGAAGGGTTTCGCGTCGGCCGAGGCACCCGCCCGACACGCGCGCGCCAACTCAATCAGCAGGCCCTGTCGGTCGGGCCGATAGTCACGAAAACTTTTCGCACGAAAATAATAGGGACACTGCGAAACACTCACGGGCCGAAGTTTGTGTAAACCATGCTCACAAGGTTTGCTCATAGTTTTTATCCAATTAGCTAAAAAGACAAAAAGCAAGTACAGACTCTAAATGTGATGCAGTTTTTAAAGCAATCTTGTTCCAACAACTTTTGCTAAAACATAACACTGAAAGCCAGGTTATGATGAGTACCACAGCAGCTGGAGCAAGAGGCCGAACGCACAACAACCCATTTTTGTTATCAAAATCAACCCAATGGGTATGCATGCACACACACGACGGGTACCCACAGCCCGCCGCCCCCAATTAGAGGCACGCCACGCATTTCTCTCGTTTTTTTGACGTGCCATATGACGTGTTGGCGCATCCTCCCTCGTGTCCCTCATTACTTATTATTCAATAGCGCTCGCGGGCGGGCGGCCCCACCGAGGTCCTCGCCGAGGCCCTCGCCCCGACCTGGCGCACGCAGCGTGCGGAGCGACGCACAGCATGCACGGCGGCAGGTGAGGTGACTTATGACTGACATGCAACCCTTTTGGGGTCCAGACGAAATACCTTTGGCGCAGTGGCTGCAGGGGATCACACACGTGCTGGTATCAGTAGGGCAAGTACGAATGTTTTAAAAAGAATTTTTAGTGACGAAGTCTCTAGCGCGGTATATTACGTGTTATTACACTATTATTACACTACTTTACTTTCGGTTAAAATACCGATGGTGTTACGCGGTACTCAGGCGAGACGTCGTGTGCAGGAACTTAAGCATACGCGAGCGAAAACCCCCTCGGGCAGGTCCTAACTGATAATGCAGAGAAATCTATTGAGGCCGATAATAAAGAAAAGAGGCACGGAATCAAACAAAAGAGAACGGACTCGCATAGCATAGCTGATATTCTCTGGTCCCGGCAGACGGCGGGCGGCGGGCGACCACGGCCAACATAATTTCGGTGAGGTTATTGGGGTTACGTTTGGTCCTTATGGGATGATGCCCTCCGTCACGCACACTGAGCTGTCGCCGCGGGGCGGGCGCGCGACGTGGCGCGGTGCGTGTGGCACTGGCCGTAATCGCTATGTGGGGCCCGTGTGCCGAGAGCAGAAGAGGATCACACAGGACCGTACCGCACGAGATCGAGGTCCCCTGGGCGCCCCCGGGGTCCCTCGGCGGGGTCCTAGCGTGTCCCGTGGGGCCCCGGCTCGGCCCTGCCCGGCCCTGCCCGGCCCTGCCCGGCCCGGCCCGGCGCAGCCCAAGGGCACAAGGGGTTGACTTGACTTTGGTGGTGCCGAGTCGTGCGGAGACGTGCCCGGCCGTGCCGTACCACGTTCACACCGCTGCAGGCTGCAGGAGGGCCTCCTCGGTGCAGGTGCGGCACGGCACACGGTGCGGCACACGGCTACGGTAATGACGCTCCTCGGGAATTCAACCCTTCCTTCAGCCCTCCGCCGCTGCTACTGCCGCGTCGACGAAAAAAGGGAAAAAAGGGAAGATTTCGGAAATATTAGCATACCGGCTGCAACGTCAGCAGCTTTGAATAAACTTGCGTTGCAAACCTTTCTTTTTCAGGGTTGGCCACCTCCGAGGCCACCTCTCATTTTAACTTATTTAAAAAAGGATTTGGAGAAAGGTTTTTCAATTTCTAGAATCATCAAAAATGTCATCAAGCCAATCAAACCCACATTGACATGACCATCTCAGTTAATCACCTCAAAGGAAAGTTTGGTAACAAGCCACTACAATCGTGTTGGTTTTAGAAGCGCCTTAGCTCTATTCCAGGAAAAAACAGCGTTTTGGGGCTGGCAAGTAGTGTCATGTGGCCGCATCGAGGGGTCGTCAACTCTCCTTGGCCGTGTACGGAGGAATATTGAATATTACAAATAATATTGGTAATATTGAGCCAATTTTCAAGCAGTGACATCAGAAGACCAGAAAAATGTGTAATATCGAGGTAATATTACCAGTAATATGGGTAATATTGGTGTAATATTTGAGGTAATATCAGTCCGTGTACGGAGGAATATCGAAGTTGACGACCCCTCGGGCCGCATCGCCCGGTAACACCGTCTGCTCTATGACCGGGACATGGCCATACTAAGTTCGGCAAGCCGGATGCACCTCTTTTCTGTAATGCATGACCCGATGCACCCGAGCTGCGTTGTGGCGTGCGTGCGGGCGCGGCAGGTGGACAGTGCGGGTACCACACTGCGGGGGTCAGACCAGAGAGATAAGCCCGGGGCCTCGCCACGCAAGGTCAACGGATCTGATGGACTTGGCAGTTGGATTTCCTCTCGCAAACACCACCGCCACCACCACCGTGCGCTGCGTGCGCCCGCGTGCCTCGGGGCAGCCGGGGCAGCCACCACCCACCCCCGCGCGCACCCCCCGCCACCGCCGCCGCGCCCGGCCACGCCGCGCCACCGGAACAGCGCCGTACGGCAGACGGATAACCGTCACGACCGAAACGAGACGAAAATTACCGATACCTTTGCGATAGCATCGACACTCTTGCAGCCCGTCGGGCCTGGCGGGGCGGAGGACTGGTCCTGCTGATGTCGGTGTTCGGCGCGGACCCCGCCACCCGGACCCATATATTTCTGCAGCGCGAATGTGTTGCACGGCAGCCGGGGCCGTACCGAACGACGGGGCTGCTGGGCCGGGCCTCGCGGTAAAGACGGTGTTTTCATTTCCGTGATGAGCGTTGTGTGTGTGTGAGTGTGTGTGTACTCGTATGTGTATGCACCGAGGTTAGCAGGACTCCTGTTTGCTCTGAACGATATGGGGGCCGTTTATCCGCGGGGCGGCGAGAGTCCGGTGGTGAATGAGGTTCGAACGGATTAAAGATAGACGCTCTCGCTCACATCTTCAACTCCAGCAATTGCTTAAGCTAACGACAGCAAGCGCAAACAATTAACAAAAGAGGAATTTAAAAAAACTGTTTTACTCTATTATCTCAATTTTATTATACTACCTTAAAATTTATGGTTTTGTTGGCATAATTTCTGTTTTTTAGAAAATTCGAAGAAGTCCGAACCCTCCGTTTTAATTCGCCATCATCCGCCATATGTGTCGCAGCGCTCGTGCCGTCTGAAAAGGTGGTCAAACATGATTTACTTTTCGCCCGGTGCATGTGCAGCTGCGGCAAGAACACACGAGAGGTGTATTCGAGAGGTGAGGCAAAACGCGATGGTGTAAGCAGGCGAGATGGCAGGGCAGGTGTCGCGGCAGGTGTGACGACCCCCCCCCCCCCATTTACATTACTCTTCTCTCTCGCTTGCTCCCCCGAGGAAACTCAAATAATGAAAACGTGTCGCCAGGCTCGGAAATGGAGGGAAAAGTTATTTGATTGCGGACGGAGAAGAACAAACTTATGGCGCGTGTGACGGCGTCGAATTTCGGAGGAGGAGAAGGAGGGAGAGGGGCGAGAGGAGGGGGAGGGTGAAGAAGAAGAAGGCGCGCTTCTGTGGTCCACCAACAGGCACAAAACCAGACCAATAAAATATCCCCCGCCCGAGAATAAATCTCGGGCGCTGGATATTAGTTAGGGCGGCAGCACGACATAGAGATTAAAATTTAGATGTACCATCCCGCGGCCGGGCGCCGCCGCCGCCCCCCCTCTCCGCACTGCCAACAAAGAAGCGAGAGAGGAGTTGAGCCGCCAATGTAAGTCGGCCTTGCGCCAGACATATGACCCCGGGTTCAAATACCACCTCATTGGCTGACTTTACCTCCTATCTTTCCCCCCCCCCCCCCCTTTGTTTTGCTTATATTGAATGCAATATATTCTACATATACACCTCAAGAAACGGTGCATGCGGTGCAAGCTGCAGCAAGCATCCCAACACGGGACATAAAAATGATAATAAAAAGCGCACCGCGCGCGGGTCGAAGCAAAAAAGTTTTATACCAGACGTGGACGGGTCCTAATGAAGACGCGGCGCCCAGCACGGGGAGGGGAGAGGGGGGGGAGAAGGGGAGAGAGGTGAGGGGGAGAGAGGTGAGGGAGAGAGGTGAGGGGGAGAGGAAAGGGGGAGAGAGGAGAGGGGGACACGGCAACCCACGGCGTTATGGGAGAGCCTCGCGCGGCAATTAAAACAATGTGGATCAAAACCCCGGCGATGAGGATATCTCACGGGGGACCCCGGCGCGGCGTGGTTCGGCGTGGGCCGGCCAAAGCCCAATCAACATCTCAATCGGCCCGGCCCGCCCGCCCCGTGCACGCCCAAAATATATATTTTTTTGTCAATTTGGTCGTCGTTGTGGGGCTTATATATGATGATGGCCGGTGCGGAGGAATCTCTGATAAACGAGGAATCATTAGACGCGTGTTTTATTGGACTTGTGCCCTGATTGACGTCATGGCGTCCAGCGGGGAAAATGACAGGGAAAATGATCTTTTTTAAATTTAGATTTTTCTCTTTTTTTTTCTTTGTACACCGAAATTTAGCAAGTTTTACAACAGTGACTCCCTAAAAAGTCGTCAGGGTCGCGTCAGTTTAGAATTTGGTGGTGACACAAACCCTTCACTAGGCTCGCTGAGCTGAGAGGTTCATTCCCAAAACGAAAGGGTGAATATGGCTGCTGATATGTCCGCGCCCAGCCAGTCGCTGCTGCGCTCATTAGCGATCGAAAACACACGCAGAGGCAGCAGCCGCATGGGGTCCACGGGTCCGGCCGCGGCCACCACCCCACCACCGTGACAACCGATGAATAAACTCTGAGGATGATAATCGCCGTAGTGCGCGGCTCAAGTCCCGTACCGAAAGCGGGGCGTAACTGCCCGCCTCTCCGCGGGGAGTTACGCCCTTGTGCTACGGGACGGGACGCTCTCCGTCGAATCTGGGAACCAGCCCGGCAGCGCGGCTCCAAATTAAATATGTGTTCGGTAACATGGCGTCCCGTCCGAGGCCCGGCCGGCCAGGGCGAACAGTAGGGCGGGGCGGGCAGCGGTTTTGTCGCTGAGCCTCCTCTCGCCCGGACAGCGAGTGGGCGGTGCAGGCCGAGCAGCGGCAGGCAGGGCTACGACCGGTCCGACCTGGACATGACTTGTGGCCCCCACCCGGCTACTATATACGAGGACTCCAGGCCCGGCATACAAACGAGGAACAAGGGCAGCCCTGCATGTGTCCCTGGAGAACTCCCTGGAACCATCTCCTCTAGGCTGGAGTAGAAAGGAGAAAGGACGGGGAGCACCTTCGAGTGGACTAGTACTGGAGAAGGCGCGCGCGACCAACTTCCTCCCTTGACTTGGCGGCATGGGGAGTTCGCAGTGCCACAGATAGTCATCGACCCCCCCCCCCCCACACACACACACACATACAGTATAGGATAGGATCAGCAGTACCGGCGCAATTACTTGCACGTGAATATGGCCGACACGCGAAGCGACAGTTGTGCTGAGAGGTTAAGGTGGCAGGAGGGGGTGCGGGAGGGGCGGCAGCCTACACGATAAGGGATGGTGTGCAAACGTCGTGTTGTGTGTTCCTTGGACATCTACTTAGAGGGTTCCATAGCAGCACGCCAAACTTGTAGTCCATAGCCTATAGATTGCCCCGACACTTAGTGACATTTATGATGTCCATCTACATGGTCTCCAAAAGAAGTCAAGCAGTGTAAGCGTGGGCAACGACTGGTGTTTAACTCCAATACTATTTATCTTTTGTCCCGAAATAGGCTTTGGTTTGGGGTTGAGCTGATCCCACACCAGAGGACAGCGAGGGCTGGGGCCTAGCTTGCCTCTCTCCCACGATATCGGCAGTAGTTTAATAGTCGTACTCGGAATAGAGACGGGACTAGAGCCGGGACGGGGTGGGGCGCCCAGCTCGGGGGAGCAGCGGGTCCACGCGCGGCCCGGCGCGGCCGCCACCCCGGCACGCCACGCCAGTCCTTCCCAGAAGCCGTTCAAAGGCACAGACGGACGCAACGTGTCAAAGGCCCAGAGGGGAAAATAGAGTAAACGGAGTAAAGCGTCGAGACGCACATGCACATGCACCGCACATGCACACGGGACGAACGGGGCGGGTGCGCGCGCCGCCCCAACCCCAGCAAACCAAGGTGCAGGTCGTCCACTCCAAAACGTATTTTTGTTCTCAGCGAAATCTTACTGTTCCTAGGTAAATAGATCGGGTTCCTAGGTAAATAGATCGGTGGTGAATCGATACAAGTTTTGTTTGCTGCATTAGGAACAAAGACGAAAATAAAAAGTCTCTGCGGGGCGCAGACATCATGTTGTTATCGTTTTACATACTCGGGTGGTTTCAAGGCACCATCGGAGGCGCCAGCTTGATTGGCGCCGCCTGTCGCGACCAGGGGGGACGGTCACCCGCGGGCCACAGGCGGCTGGCGCCCCGCCGCCCCTAAGCGGTCCACGCAGCACGCCCCTTCCCTGTCCTAGCCTAGGCCCCGCCCCGCCCGCCGCCCCTGTTATTGCCGTAATATCGACAAATTGAAAGTGTTTAGTTAATACTCGGTAGCACGCGCGGGCGCGCGGGCCCGCCCCGGCCCCGCCCGGAGCCCAGGCTAGCTGGCTAGGGCGGCCCACGGGGCGGCCGGCCAGCCGGCGAGCAGAAAATGGGGAGGGATTACGAGTGAAAGAGAAACATTTTACGAATATAAACGCTGTTCACCGAATCGGGGGGTCCCGCTGGTGCCGCAGGTCCCGGGGGCCCTGGACGGCCACTGTGCGTTTAACATTCCTTATTGCCGCCGCCTCGGCCGCCACCGTCCCCCGTTATCGGGAGCATCGAGTGAAGCATTAGTCGGTGGGACAAAATGAGCCGACCGGGGCCCACCGCGCCGAGCTGAGCCGAGCTGAGCCCGCCTCCAATTGCTCCACGGTATAAATTATACACTTATAGGTGGCAAACGGCGCCTGAACCCGGCCGGGCCTGGGCCCCTCCAGCGGGGCAGTAGT
>NW_026267267.1:683551-685885 GCF_000697945.3 Frankliniella occidentalis | reverse complement strand
AGGGCGAGGTTTTTCCTAATTGATCCCAATGTCACATGCAGCCCGCACATAACGCAAGGGTTGTAAAGGGGTGGCAATTGTTTACTCACCCCCTCCCGCGGCTCCCGGCCCAGCCCACTCCAGCCCCAGCCCGCCCAGAAAAATTTATTTATGTGGCGTGCTCCTGCCAAGCGATGTCTCCTGGCTGCTGATAAGGAGAGGGGAGGACTCCGCGTCGGCGGGGGTGTTTTACAACGACCCCCAGACCAGCGGCGCGAAGCATGACAACGAGAGCACGCGCTTCGGCTGCTTCGGCCCGTGGTGGTCTGTGGTGTGGCGAGGTCTGCGAGGTCGGCGAGGTGCACGCGACCGAGGGAACTCCTCCGTCGTGAACGGCGGTGTGTGGCCGCGCGAGAGACGTATAGACGGCGCAGCCGGTCCACAAAACGGGAGCATACCATCAATCTCTCTCGCATGCAACCCGCGGAAAGAAGCGTGGAAAAAGAGCAAACAAGAAAACAAGAGGGGAGGGACGTGGGACATTTTTCTGGCACAAGGGTCTGTTTTTATTTTGCGGCCAAAACTGGCAAGGTTGCCCGCAAAAAAAATAAAAAAATGGCGCATTCACAACCGCGTGCGAAATTTCCTCGTTCGTAACCAGGCGATATGAAGGGACAGTGACGTGACTGAAATGGGGCCCTTTTCGAAACCACGCGGAGACCGGAGACCACGACTCTCTAAATGTCTACATCCAAGTGCGGGCACCCACAACGCGAGTGCTGTTTGGCTATACGCGGTGCGGTGGCGGGGGAAAAAATGATGCAATGCAACCCGCCCGCCTGGCCCGCGCGGCGCGTATTTTGAAAGGGATGACAAATGGAGACGCGCTGTTGCTGCGGAGTGCGCCACGCCACGTCTTAATAACGCTATTATATTCGCACCAAGAAAGGGACCAGGCGGGGGAGGCAGAAGAGCACGCCCTCCTGTACTGTGGTACTGTGCAAAGTAAGTAATTCAGTCGGATATCTCTCTCTATGTGTCTCTGTCTGTCCCCCTCTCTCTTGAGACAACACCTGGCCGTTTTTGTCCCGCATCGAACGCGTGCACACACTATACCCTGAACGACGACAGGTGTCAACGAGCACTTCACTCAACAACGCCCCCGCATTGATCCCCCCTCCTTCCCCGCCCCTCCCCTCGTAGACCGCCCCCTGCCCCAGTCCAGGGTGGCCCCGGCAAGGCCAGCTGATAATGAATTGTCGCTGAGTGACGAAGCATTGATACTATCATTAGTCGCAGGCCATGCCCCTGCCCCGCCACCTCCTCCCCTAACCCCCGTTCCGGGCCGCCCTCGGGGGCTGGTTGTCCGAATCATACCGAAATCCCAGTCCGTTCGCCCGGAGCGCGCTGCGCGGGGTGGCCGGCGCTGCGGTTGACGCGCGTGAAATTCGTTGCGCCATGACGTGTTGCTACAGCAGCGTGTGTCCCGGATTATTATTTGCTCGTCCGGAATGGCTCTACTGCCACCCCCTGCCCTTTTCCCCTGCACAAAGGTGCTGCTGTCATGCCGAGATCCACGTGTGGGAGAGACCAGGGGGGTGGGGGCCTGTGTTCTGTCGGCCGTGCGCCATGATACACCACCGTGCAATCACTCTGACATGCACGCAGTGCCGCGGCGCCTCCTCAAAGGGTGCCCTGCCCGACGACATCCCTGCCTACGACGACATCCCTACCTGCGCCAAGCCATGTCCTAGTTACGCCCCCCGAGGGCGCACTTCCGGTGGCGCTTGTCGGCCGGAAGAGAGACACGGTAGATAGGGGAAGGGGTGTCTCCGCCCCCGCACCACAGCCCCGCCTACTTGATCATATCGCATCGTGTATACACATACACATGTTTTTCGGTGCGGTGCGGTGCTCACCCCAGGAGAGAGCGGGAAAGGGGGGGGGGAGTGCCACAAGATACCTCCACGACGTCGCCGCACGTTGACGTGTTACGAACAAACTCCCCAGAAACCAAACGCGTGCCGGAAATAAAAATCCGGCACCGCCGTGCTTCGAGCTGCATCGTGTCACCCCGCAGCACACCCCTCCGCTGGTGGGGTGGGAACTCCGCGCAGCACCAGGCAGATAAGGCATCTACACGCGCTTTCACACTGGCGCAAACAATTAACGCGTAGGGGGTGGGAGGGAAGGGTTGGGAGGGTTCATAAATCTACGCAAAGTAGGCTGTCACTACGGCCGCGCTAGGTCATACCAGCCCTGACAAATTACTCCGCCTTTATACTTACGTATAGTGTATTTCGACTAACGGAGGAAGAAGAAGAGCGGGTAGAACATAAACGTTACCGATTGGTC
>NW_026267267.1:676243-683321 GCF_000697945.3 Frankliniella occidentalis | reverse complement strand
GGGGGGGGGGGGCAGTTTGGCTCTGCGCGGCTAAAAGGGTAAATGATAGGGCGTGTGCGCTCCCAGGTCTGGCTCCTGCGACCACCCCTACTCAGCTACCAGATAGCGCCCTCTCCTCTCTCCGACCTCATCTGCTCCCTGCTCCCTCTACCCCTATCAAAGGTAAGGCCCATGCGGTGCGGTCTTGCGGCACAACTGCGCGAATAAATGAAGCACGGTTGTGAAACGCCGGACCCGGCAAGGCCAGATCACTCCCTCCGCACCTTTCCTTTTGTGATGCGGGCCGGGGACAGAACACACGCCTAACGCTTAGGCCACCGCCCTGGCACCCGCCTCGGACGGGCTGCCCGCCCAGAGCGACGGGCGGAGGAGCACCGGGCCCGAAAATAAAGAGGGGGGGGGCGAATAAACTTTCCGAAGAATGCTCTCCGTGAGAAACGAGCTGGCAGGAATTTTGCGCAAGTTTCTTTTTTCGTCTCTCCCGGTTGGACGCCGAGACGCGAAGGACAAAGCAAGGCGGAGCAGGCGAGCAAGACCTTGCCGACGTCCAAGTTCGCACCGCGGCGCCCCTTCCTTGTCCTCCCCCAGCACGGCCCTCGGGCCACACAAGACAAGAGTGCCAGGGAAGGGCCTGGGTGGAAGTGCCGGCCCGGCCCTGAGAGGGAGGGAGGGACAGGAGAAGGGAGGGACAGGGGCACAGAGGGGGCAAGAGAAGGGCGAGAAAAAGTAGGAGGAGAGCCGTTTCGATTTATTGAGCCGGGGCCGGCTGACGGGTCTGGGGAGGGTGGAGCGGGGCCGGGGGCGGGGCGGCGTGGGCACCACGGCGTTACGCGCCCCACACACACTCGTAAAACTTGTCGCCAGAGGGTCGCTATTGCTGGGGACGTGCGTCACTCGGACGGGCAAGGGCTCCAGCTCCTTTCCCTTTGGTATTTTACAGTCGAGTCGAGCAATGGCGGCCGCGGCGCGGGGGGAGGAGGGAGGGAGATGGGCGCTGCTGTGCTAGCTGCGCTCGGTAACCAGGCAGCCAAGCAGTGCGCGGCGCCGAATGGGTGGCCTAACCCCCGGGCGCGCGACAGTAGGAGTGCTGCTGTGCATAAAGGCAACGCCCCCGGGGGGAGCAGAGAGAGAGGGGAAGGGGGCGAGAGGGGGGAGCGAGAGGAGGAGAGCGAGAAGCAGAGGCGAAGGCGAGGCGGGAGTGGCGAGACGGTCCATGCTGACTGAGGCTTTTAATGCGCGCGCTTTACGTCCTGTTTTACGAACTGCAAACTGCCGCCGGCCGGGGCGAGGGCCGGTGTTGTGTAGTGGCCCCTCCGTGGCCCCTCCGTGGCCCCTCCTCCCCTGCACCGCCCTCCTCTTGCTTGTCTTACGATCCCGTCGTGCACCGCGCCATGCCCGGGCGGGGGGAGTGCCGCAAGGCCCCTCCGCCGACGACATGCACCGGTAAGAGGGGAAATGGGGGAGGGGGTGCAAAAAGCGAAAAAGGACGAGATGAGAGGGTTCGAAAACAAAGCGCCCATACCAACCGCTGCTAACCCGCATTCCCACCCGCTCGAAATATGTCACATTGTTTAACATACTTGTTTCATTTTTTTCCAACAAGAATCAGAGCTGTCCATCGCCGGTCAGTCGCCGGTATTGTCTCCTTCCTGTCCGACTTACTGGCGTCGCCTGTTCCAGAGGCATAAACGGTATCGGTACATATACACGTTAAGGGTCCCCGGCAGGGTCGGCTGTGCCCGCCGGCTGAGCCTTCCGCGTGGCCCGGGCCGGGCGATAGAGCCGTGCGGGGGAGGGGGAAGACCAGCCTGTGACGCAAAGCGAAGCAAACCGGCGGCAAAATAATGAAGGAGAAAAGTGATAATTTCGCGTCGCGGAACTAGGGGGATAATGTTATGCGCTATGTAGAAAGGCGTCGAGTGGGCATGGCGCCGCGACCTCCCGCGCCGATATGTCAGCGTGAGGAGTCCCCGCGCCCCCACCCCGCCGCACCCCGCGGTGGTCCACGGCGCTGCGTGGCCCAGCCCAGGCCCCAGAGTGTTGCGCCTGTGGGGCCCGGGGCCGCCGAGCGACGCGCCACAGCGGGCTGCGGGGGGCCCCGGCCAGGCCCCGGCCAGGCCCCGGCCAAGGCGAGGGCCCCTCCGCGATAAAAGGCGACCACCACCCGGTCCTTGTGCAGTCCGGCGCGCGCGCACCCAAAGCAAAGCAGCGCTTACCTTCACCGCCATGATGACCAGTTTCGCCGAGATGTCGTCGCTCCTGGTGTTAGTCGCCGCCGCCCTGCTCGCGTCCACCACCGTCACCGCCGAGGAGGGCGCGTCTTCGCTGTCAGGTAGGATGTGGCAGCTGCAAAGGTTGAGAACGAGAGTATTTTAAAAGAATGTGTACGATGGAGGCATGCATTCACACAATATAGGCACTGAAAAACGCGTGACCACATTGTGTTCATGATTTGTGAACAAAGATGGGGATGATTCTGGTAGAGCTGAGGCATGCGCGCAATTTCACCTGCCTAGTGTCAGGACGACTAAGCTCAAAAACTTAGAGCAACAAACCCGTGCCCTGACGAATCTAAAACAAACAATTTCGCTTATTTACAAAAGGCGAGGCAAAAGGGGTTTGACAGTATCAGGGAATTCCCGTACAGTGGTGTGACTCAGATACCCGCGCAAGGCTGCATGCGCAGCTTCGTTTGCCGCCTGCGGCCCGGCGGCCCGGCGGCCCCGACCCCAACCGAGCACAAAATAAGGAGTAAGAATATCTCCCTGTAGCAGAGATTCCACGGGAAAGCAAAATGCGCAAAATGTTAGGGGATTTAGGCGGAAATGGTGATGGCATCGGTAATGCTCCCTCGAAATTCATACATTGAAAATAGAATCACACTCAGCTTCCGGCGACACATTTGATAACGTTTTTCCTTCTGATTCTACGGAAATTCAGAAATGCAGAAGACAGTGCACGCAGCACATAATTGGTAGCAAATATTGGTGCAGACAGAAAGGCATAAAGAATCCATATTTTTGAAACAAAAACCGAAGGTTATGTTTGAGGTTATAGACAACAGGTCTCAGAGGATATCCTTTGATGTTATACAAAACCGTGCAGTTTTTACTTACAATGAACATAAGCCAACGATATCAAAGAAATCGTCGATATCCTTATGGGCAATTCTCACAAGAATTTCCAAATTATTCAACAAGTTTACACACACACGTGCGTCGCGTCGGGCGGCGGCAGCTAAACTTTGATCCGTGTGAGGTAGGTCAGGTCACCGCCACCGCCAACTGACTTCAAGTTCAATAAAGCATAAAAAGAAGCGAATATTTCTTTTTTCGGTGTGCATTGAGGAATAAATAACTATCTATGAATTCCTATAGCAGTTTAGAAGGTTTCCGTCCCGTCCAACAATACTTTGGGGAAAAGAAAATATTCATTTCTGGTGGAAAGATTTCCCATCCCGTACCCGTAGTACGGTACAAAATTTCCGGCGGGATATTCAGCTGGGATATTTTTCACTGAAAAGAGATTCCGGTGAGCTCCCGGGTTTTTCTACTTCCGAGAAGGAAGTCGAAAAATCGTGGAAGCTCACCGACCACCCCTCGTCGGACACGAATCAAGACTCTATGTCAATCTTGCCTCGATCACACCGTATTAGAGTGCGATATATATACGGGATAAAGTGTGGAAAATACATTACATCGAACGGGCTCAGCATTGACGAGCGCGAAGCGGGGCAAATAGTGTTACACCTGCTCCTGTATGTAGAGAAAACACATTTAGTGGGGAGGCGTATTTACCATACAAACGAGGAAAAAAGTGGGAGAAATTGCGTGCGTACGCTTGCATGTTTGCTATTCCAAGCAAACAGCAGACCGACGGAACGAAAGCATTGCGGCAGCTCTGCCTGGGGCCCAAGGCAGTTTTGCCCGGCCTGGACCTGGGCCTGGGCGGCGGCCCTTTTTAGATATATTGTATGAAACGTGATTTTTAAACCATTCTGAAGAAATTGTGAAAACTGTTTCCATTTTTTTCGTGGTCGTATGCAGAGGTGCAGCTGACGGCGTCGGTGGCGCCCCCCGCCGATGACGCTCCCCGATCATCCTACGCCTTCGGGTCCGGGTCCGGGTCGCCGCCCGAGTGGCTCATGGAGGAGCCCTGCACTCGGGCGGGCGGCATCTGCATGCACGTCAACGAGTGCGGCGGCTCCCTCAGCGAGAAGCCCGGCCTCTGCCCCAAGCAGCGAGCCAAGGGCGTCGAGTGCTGCCACGGATGTGAGTTTTTAGTTAACTATAAAATGAGATATTTAGCTAATGATTTGGTTATGTAGCTAAACATAGCTAAAATGTTGGCTACCTGCTACGTAGCCAATTAATTAGTGATCATTTAACTATCGGTTTAGCTATGCAGTTAATCATTTTTGCGTGCGATTGTGTGTATAGTGTCGGACCCGATAGCGGTAGGCTTTCATGTGTGTTTATTGCAGTGTCCGTGCTGGAGACGAGGTGCAGGAAGCGTGGCGGCGAGTGCATGGTCACCGACCAGTGCAACCCCAGGCTGCGCGACTCGCGGGCGACCGACTGCTCCTACGGGGAGTCCTGCTGCATCCTCGTGGCTCTGTGAGGGAGCGATGCCCCCGAACCGCCCTCCCCACCTGATGCTAGTCCATCTCTGAACAAGTTGTGATGCAACCTCCACTACGTTTTAAGGTCTCAAGTATTATGAAGAAACTAACATGTATGCGCTGATATTAAATGTCGTATTCGTTAAGTATACTAAAATGTTATCACTTAACATAAAATCACTTTTCCTCAGTTTTTTCCCTTGCCTTAGAGTCGAACGTTTCCAACCCCTTCATCATTCCTGCACAGCTCACAGCTCTTAGATTCGGAGCCGAGGCCGGTCCGGCCGCCCGTGTCTCGAGGGACTTGGTGCTGACCAGGCGCCGCCCCCGCCACCGCGCACGGCACAGCACGGGGGGGGCACTCCAGTCCCAGGCTCAATCAGATACCTTATTGACGATCGGGGATAGGGCGATGGGGTTCGGTTGGACCAAAGAGAGGCACGCACAGGATAGAGCATTCGCTAGCCTTATGGAGGACATGCTCTGCTGATTGCCCACACTGAATTGCGTCGTTTAGGGCCGCAAAACGCAGCGCGGACGCGCGGGTCGTGTGGTGTTAAAACCATTAAAATTGTTTTCTTGCATACGCCCCCCGGCCGGCTCGGGCTCGGGGCTCTGCCCTCTCTCGAGTCCTCTCCTCCATGTTTTCCCACCCACGACCCGCCCGGCCGCCGAGGCCCTCTCTCTTTCCATATCCTCCTCTTCTTCCTCCTCCCACCCTCTTTGGAACTGTTCCCCGGGGCGGGCAACTTCCACGGGGTAAATTATCTTTTTGCACATGTAGCCGCGTTGTTTCTACGCGAACCCTTTCCCAGTTATCCTTTCGGGGGGAGGGGTTGGTGCTCGAGTGTTCGAGATGTCGTGGATCCCTGTACTCTCGGCACGTAATTTTATGGGCTCAAATAATATTGGCTCTGGGCTATGAACATAGAGAAAAGAAATCTTTACATGTCTTAGTCTCACTCATTGCAAACTGGCCGCACACCCAGAAAATTGATGATTCAAGTACATTTTTCATGGAAAAATAATTCAATCATATCAAAGAACGATTTGAGTCTTAATTTTAAAATTAAGAGAAACGAAAGAAATTGTCTTTTAAAGTTTCCATTGATATGATATTAGAAAACAATTTTTCAATGGAATTTCCTTGAATCAAAAGATACAATTTTGCAATTGCGCGCAAAAACACAACGTCCAGGTAAAATATTAATGTGGTCTTTTACCTGGTGGTCCATGGAGTTAGAATGTGAAAATTCTACATCCATGGTGTGATCGCTGCTGTGCCTGTCGGAATAAATGCGTATACTAGCCCGCATGCACGAGTGCGGATAGGTTAGCCCTGTGTCATGGTCATAGAAACCAGGCCTCAAAAGACCTGTCGGTATACACAGCAGCTCACGGTGAACAACTGCTACTTGCCCGTATATGCCCAGCCCATGGAGAGGCAGCCCCAAGCTGCCCCCGCCATGAGGTGGGAAATCTCAAGCTCTATCTGAACGCGGCTGGATGTGATGTGGTCTCACCTACCTTTACGCCGCCCTTCCTCCGGTCGGTGCGCTGCTCGTGGGGGTCGGCGAAGTCCGGGGTGCGCTTGGCGAGCCACGCTCCAGTCCTGGGGCCGCCTGCCGCCTCCCCCCAGTTGTCCCCGCCGAGAGCCGCAGCGTCCTTCGTCACCTTGCGAATAAGAATAGCCACAGCCATACAGCGACCACCACAACAAACAGTCGTAATAACCCTTTTTGAAGTTGAAGTTGAACCACCCTGTCTATATGGCAACGCTGAGGTGTGCGTCACGGAGTCACGGAGCTGTAGCATCTGGCACCCAGGACGGCGGATTAAAACGAAGCAGTAAGAATCATAAAAACGAAAGTGGGAGAGAGAAAGAGGGAGCACGCGAGAGAGGGAAGGGTGACGAAATGACCTCCGGCTCGGCCAGTAAAGTCTTTAAGAAGTCCACCCCCTAACAAGCCCCAGCCCGTTTTTCCTTCGCGTCGTCTTCCTCAGAGGGAAGCAGGGGGATGTTGTAGGGACGAGAGAGCGAGAAGTATGACCCCGTTGGGAAGTAATTAAACGTTACAACGTAAACAGGCAAAAAGCGGGGTCGTGCCGTGCCGGCGGCGCGGTGGTGCAAAGGGAAAAGAAGGGGAGGTGAAGGGGTAGGCTGCAGCAGCGGCAGCAGCACGCCGGAGTGCGGCCGGGAAATTGCACTAACCGGCGACACCTCTCTACGTCTTCATTTTCGGCCCCCTCACCCCCTTCCCCCGGCGCAGCTTCCCCGCACACCCCCCTCTCATTCTTTCTCCCTCGTGTTCCCTCTCCCTTGCTCCCGCAGGATACTGCCTTGGCGCACAGCGAGCGACTTCTTCACTAATTCTCCCCCTTTTTCTTCCCGAGTCCCACTTGAGCCATTAGCAACCCTCCCTGTAATGTGCCTTGCTCGGGCGCGGCGGGGCGGGG
>NW_026267267.1:640607-674557 GCF_000697945.3 Frankliniella occidentalis | reverse complement strand
CCGAGGGCGCACTTCCGGTGGCGCTTGTCGGCCGGAAGAGAGACACGGTAGATAGGGGAAGGGGTGTCTCCGCCCCCGCACCACAGCCCCGCCTACTTGATCATATCGCATCGTGTATACACATACACATGTTTTTCGGTGCGGTGCGGTGCTCACCCCAGGAGAGAGCGGGAAAGGGGGGGGGGAGTGCCACAAGATACCTCCACGACGTCGCCGCACGTTGACGTGTTACGAACAAACTCCCCAGAAACCAAACGCGTGCCGGAAATAAAAATCCGGCACCGCCGTGCTTCGAGCTGCATCGTGTCACCCCGCAGCACACCCCTCCGCTGGTGGGGTGGGAACTCCGCGCAGCACCAGGCAGATAAGGCATCTACACGCGCTTTCACACTGGCGCAAACAATTAACGCGTAGGGGGTGGGAGGGAAGGGTTGGGAGGGTTCATAAATCTACGCAAAGTAGGCTGTCACTACGGCCGCGCTAGGTCATACCAGCCCTGACAAATTACTCCGCCTTTATACTTACGTATAGTGTATTTCGACTAACGGAGGAAGAAGAAGAGCGGGTAGAACATAAACGTTACCGATTGGTCGAGAGCTTCCCGCCTCTACGCTACCTCTACGTCACGCCGGTAGTGGGGGTAAGCGCTCGGCCAATCAGGAACCTTTATGTTCTACCCGCTCTTCTTCTTCCTCCGTTAGTCGAAATACACTCTCCGTCCGGCCCCGGGTCTCCGCCCGGACGATAGGCAACACATCCACCACCGGCCACGCACCTGGACACGGGATCTAGGCCAGCCTAGGGACGCTCGGTTGGGATACTGCAGATGGACTTTCCTGCTATAAGGACCGCATTGGAGACTTAAGTTGGTGACCTGTGGCTGTGATGGGTCGCCATACAACTCAGGAAAAGTTCTTGAGCTCTCTAAGATGAAGGTACATGTTGGCAATCGACCAGGTCCATTCGTTCTCGCTGACGATATCGGATGCTGTACGGAGCTATATATTCCGGGAGGAATACGCACGTCAACGCCCAGTTGATCCTCGGTGGTCCGGGGTGCAGGCTTCAAACCTGTAGCTGGTTAGCGCCAGAGTGGTTCGATTCCACCTACTGGGCGGATCAACATCGTCATTAGGAGATATTCTTTGTGGCGGTTCTAACCCACAGATGGGAGCCCGCAAAGGTTCTTTTATATCTAGAAAAGTAAGACCAGGGTGAGGGGCATCGGTGGAAGAACGGTTCCTACGAGCTCTCTAAGGACCCCTTTAAGTGAGCATTTTATAACAGAATCAGTGTCATAGAGGTCATCGATGTCAATGGTTGAGGCCAACTTGAATGATCCAGGTGACCTCAAAAGATCAGAGCAAGGTGGGAAAACTATACCATAACTACATTGAAATATTATAAAATTTATTTTCTATGTTTTGTACACATGAAGATCCAAAAAAGATTGTACAAAAATACACGAAGTAATTGTAAAGTTTCCCTTTGGAAACAAAAAGGATTAACACCAGATCATTAGCAAATGGAACATTGACAGTCATTCCTGAAAATAGTTGTCAAGCATTGTTTAACAAGAGAAAAGGTGTGATAATGGACATGTGAAGTATTTACATTAGGAAAACAGATAGATATTAAGTGATTCACAAGATCCTATTCCCCATTGCACACATAATAAGGTACTACAAAACATATCTAAAAGTGTTGAAAGTAATTAACAACCTTAGGAATTAAAAGTTTAACAGTAGGGTAGGACTTCACTTAGTTAAGTTCATAGTGTGACTAGCCAATTTTGAAAGCTGGTAAGACCAGTGCTGGTCACAAATAAAAAGATCTGCCTCACCAATCTACACTGGCTCCACACACGCACAAAAAAAAACAACAACACAAAAATCATTTAAAAAAAGGTTTCAATCAAACCTCATAATAGAATCATCATGTATTAAAATTAAATAATAGCTAGTGTAGAAATGGGAACAAAACTAGATTCCTATTTTTAACAAGATACATAAGACTTACAAAAATAAATATTCATATATATACAACTTGTAATAAGCATGAAATTTTAAAAAATCGGCTAATCACACAAAAAGCACCAATGACCTGATAATTATGTTTTATACATGGCAGTGAATAATGACTAATCAAGGACAATTTCGTCTTCTGGGGTACAGTGAGTTGTACTATTAGATGAAGGAGATGAAATTTGTTTGGCACTGTCAGAGCCTGAAGTTGTTTGGCTAGAATCTGAAGGAACACTTGTGGATGAAGGGATAGACTTGCTAGACGTCGATGCTTCAAATTTAGACAGCAAACTGCAGTGAGAGGAACTACCAGTTATCTGCTGTCCTCTAGGAACAGACACCAAGAGAGGAACTCTCTTCTTTGCCGGTGGTTGACTGGATGAAGGAGTAACACTTGCATTTCCTGGTTGAGAAACTACTGGCATACATTGTTTGGGATCGGCACTACTTGGAGTCTTTGTTTGTTGGGTAAAAGCAGTAATTTTACCAGTTGAACCCTTTGAAGAGGTCAACTTGGAAGATGAGGGAGTACTATTTCCTGTGTTCTCCATTCTGTAAGAATTTGTAAATTAAGTTAATTCATACAGACAGAAAAAGTACATTACACGGACTAAGAATATTGATACTACATACAGTTTCCACTGACGCTGCTTCTCTTCTGGAGTCATGACTTTGGTAAATTTTGTAATGAGAGCGCGAGAATCCGCTACAGCTGAGGAACTAGCGATTGGGCTTTGACTGTGATTGAAGACTTTGGGCTTCAATGTGTAATGCCAAAGAGTGTTTGGAAGTTTTATGTCAGACACACCATATTTAGCTCTGGTTTCTTCTGCCACATACCTGCACAAGAATTTTTTTTTTAATTTGGTACATAATTATTTTTCATATATGATACTAACACACTGACATTATGTCAATAATTTACAAATGGCAAAACAAATGACAAAAGGATAAGATATGTTTTGAGTAATAGCCAAGTAAAAACAAGCTTACCAGCACAGGCGATTATGCAAAGGACCTTCATCTGGACATGGACCCCAGGCAGCCAGTTCTTTAATTTTGTTTGAGATAGAAATTCTGGACGCACGAGGTAAGTCTGGCCATTTCAATGCTAGAGGATTTGGTGCACATACAGATGGAGTAGATGGTCTGTCACACTCTTCTAAAGCATTTGTATTTACACTAGGGTTCTCTTGAGTATTCTCGAGGTTCACTGAACGAGACTTGTCCAGGAAAGCAGAGAATTCATTGGTGAGAAAGACTCTCTTATTTTGATTGCCATGTACTAATGTGATAAGAGCAGGTAAAGCTAAGTAGGAAAAAGATATCCACACTTGTATTAAATGGTTCATCAAAATAATATCACTATTATAATAAGAAATTTACCTTCTTCAGAAATAATCTTTTTCTTGGCACCTGGTCCTGAACTGAATGTCATACAGTTTGGATCAGAAGTTGACACTCCTAGACCTACAGACGCCGCATTGTCATTTTTCAATTTAGAAAGTACTATTGGTCCATCATCCTCTTGCCAAACAGCACGACGTTCAAGAAGCTTTTGATACCTAACAGAGCCTACTGTGAAGGGGGGGGGAAAAAAAGGAGATTAAAATAGCAGATTTAGAAAAATGCATAACAGTAAAATGAGACTTACATGAGGATGCTTGAAGTGCAGCTGTAAGTACAATTATGACTGGTTTCAAAGCACTGGTTTTACTTTTCATTTGTGCTTCAAACTCTTCGCCCAAAAGTTTGAGTTTTGCTTTTTGTGTTTCTGGACTCTGGAATAATTTTACCAAAAATGAGACTAACTTCAGAAAAAAAATAAAAATTTGACTACACTTCACAATTTAACCATGTCAATACTTACAAAAACTTCTTCGCTTTCTTCATCACCATCACCTTCGTCATCACTCAAATATCCATGTGGCACAAAGATGCTGTTATCAACCTCATATTCATCCTCAGATTCTTTTTCTTTTTCATCATCAGAACCATGTAAGGATTCACCTGGTTCCTCTTCCTCCCATTCATCTGCACTATCAAATTCATAATCAAGAATCTAAAGAAAAGGAAAAAACCATCAATAACTCTGCACAGATAAATTTTAAATAAGTACTTGAAACTCTCATAAAAAAGGTACCTTTTCTTGACCAAAAGGACGTCTACCAGTGACAAAATTACTTCTTTTCCTCCAAGTTCCACGATATGCTGGTCGATGATTTTCATGAAATTGCAAAAATTTAGCTCTCAATACCTCAACTTTCTTTGTGTTTTCTACTAACACTCCATAGTCATCAGACTCAAGAATACTTATGTCATCATCTTCTTTAACTTCAGTGACAGGCCATGTCTTAGATGCCAGCTTGGGAATTATTCCTCCAGATTTTAAAGCATTAAGATAAAGGGAATCCTTAGGCATATCAACCTCATGCTCCAATATTTTATCCAAACATTGCTTTTCGGCACAGGAAAGTGTATGTCGTACTTTAGGAGCCATTCTCATACCTGCTTTTATTTCAAATGGCATGAAATTTTGAACAGTAGATGGTGATGGAAGTGCTTCTTCTTTTTCTGCTTTGGAGGACTTTGGTACAAAGAAACTTGTGAAAAGAGCTGATGCTTTGGCCTTTTTCCTTTCCTCCTCTTCTTCTGATTTTTTCTTGTCTTCTTCAGCTTTTTTCCTTTCTTCTATCTTTTTCCGTTTCTCTTCAGCTTTCTGAAGCTCTTTTTTTTTCTTTTCCTCATTTTTTTGTTCTAGATCAGCCAATTTCTTCTTTTCTTTTTCTTCTTTCTCTTTTCGTTTTTGTTCCTCTTTCTCCTCCTTCTCTTTCTTCTTCAACTCATCTTTCTCTTGTTGAAGTCTTTTCTTTTCATTCTCCCGCTCCAATTTTTGCTTTTCTTTTTCTTCTTGTTTCTTTAGACGCTCAACCTGCTTTGGAGTCAGACGGCGCTGAGGAGCTTTACCCATGCCAGTTGGAGTGATAGGGAAAGTTGGTTTCTCAGACTCTATGTTAATTGGACATTCAGTACTACCTGGCTGATTTTTGTGACCAGGTGATTCTTTACTTTGGTTGCTAACTTGCTTGATTGGACTCTCACAATCTTTGCTTCCTTCATCTAAAACAATTTCTGGAACAGTTTTGTTCTTTGCATTAGTTTCTGATACTTCTAACTCATTGAGACATTTAGATCCACCTTCAATAATTGAGGGTTTTGATTCTTCTTTGATAGACTGGTTAGTTCCCTTCAGTTCAATCCTAGAGATTGAAATAGCCTTAATTTCATTTGATGCTGTAGTGTTCTTTCCCTCATCCAGAACAACCCCTTCCCTGCCTTCACCCAAGTTTTCCTTCTCTTTGCTTGGTAAATCAGAAGAATCAGAGGTTGATTCATTTTTATTAGAGGAACTGCTAGGTTCTTTTCTCCATTTGGCAAACATGTCATAGGTTTTTTGAGAAAGGATGGAACTTTTAGCTGATGACTCTTTTCTTGTGGGTGTCTTAGCAGTCTCTTGCTCTGGCATAACTTCAGATGACTTTGATTCAATGTCAGATGATTTTGGTTCATCAGTCTCTATAGAATCTGCTTTTTTGACGGCAGGACTTTTGTTTTGGCTTTTTTTACTACTTCCTTTCTGTTTAGCTGAGGGGCTCCCTTTGGTAGGGCTGGCCTGATTCACGCTTTTCCTGTGCCCTGATTTTCTTTTAGGCTTTTCCTTGGGTGTCTTCTCAGTGGAATCCGAGCCGAGTTTTCTTTTAATGCAATGTGCCATGTACTCCTCTATGGCTTCGTCACCTGAATCAGCTTCCTCACATCCACAGTCACATGATCCTACATCCTCGGTCACATCAAAAACTTTTTTACCCAATAAATTTGCCAAAGTTGATTTCATTTTGTTTTGAAGAATGTTACCCTGTTCACCACCACATTCTTTTGTGACCGGATTAGGAGTTTCTTCTTGAACAATTTCAGTTGTTTCATTTTTCAAATTGACTTCAGTTACATCTTCAGAAATTGGTTGAGCCAATTCCTTGTCATTATTCTCAGCCACAGGAATCTCAACAGTGTTGTTCTCTTTGTATTCTTCTGATTTCTTTCCAATTTTGACTACAACGTCATCATCATTTGAATCTTCACTTAGTTGGCGCTTTCTATTAGTAGGAGGTGTAGCCTCTGTCACTGTATCTTTAGGGCTCAGAATTTGAAATGGCAAACGAGCTGTTGATGATGAAAAGGTAGTTAGCATACATTAATTTCCATAATACTTCCACCAGAGATTCTCCATACCTTGTTTCAGTTTCTTACGAGGCGGTGAATCTGAGTCCATGGTTTTTCAGTTCAAAAGAGTCCACTTAGAAGTATGAATGATAACCTAGAAAATCAGGCTAAATTAAGATCCTAATAAAGATTAGGGTGGGCTGTAAGTAGGTGACTACTTACTGTAGGTTTAAATAACACTGTAAGTAAACTTAAATCTGAAAGCATTCTAATAAAATCATGTCACTGATATGACACTGATCTTAAATTTTCCTAACACATATCGAAAAATTACACAAATTTACAGGCAAAAAAATGTTGATTTAAACTTTACAAAACATCTATCACAGGTCTACAAGGACGAATGAATAAATGTGTTTCAATATGAAAACAGGGGTTTGCTTAGAGGTGGTTCCTAAAAAATCAATTGAAATGGGTCAAATTTAATCAGATGACAAAAATAATCAGTAAAATGCTAAATACAACAAGTTTCTTTGTCTTTGTTGTAGGCCGGCCTTAACCCTCTTGCCTACATTACGATATCACCTTTAAATAACTCCTTTTCACGGTTTCAAGAGGTAAATTTAAAAAAAAAAAACATGACAAAAGTTGAACATCAAATTTCAGAAATTACCTGGAATGATTTGGTTCAACAAATTAAGCAAAAGAAAATTTAAAAAATAAGTCTCGCTTAAAAGTGGCACATTTCTTCCTTGTGACTAGATTCTCAGCAGGCGGGAAATCCAAGCAAGTGCTGACAACACCATGACCATAAATATACTCACTACTTACAAATGATATCGAAAAACAAAATATATTTAACAGGGAAAAACTGACTTAACCAAGCTATATAACACAATTATTCACTATAGAAACGCCATCAAGATTTTTTTAACGGTACAGACTAAACTTTTTGTGTTACAGTGTAGTCATCTGTCCCAAATCTACAAAACATTCGGCAAACATTCTCATTCTCATTTCAGTGTGGTGTCCGTGGTGTCGAAACTCCCAAACTCCCGAAACTGTTTTTGTTCATTGTCGTAATTACTCTTTCTCATAGAATTATTGTAGGAAAAAAAAACACTCCCACAATATCAATCGGAAATTAGTGCTGTCGTCTGTTCAGTGTTCATTGTTTGGCCAAGTGTAATTTCATTTAAAGAAATTACCGGATATATAACTTGTACGGCTCTGGGAGCCATAACCTAGAGGCGAGTGTAGCTTGTCAGATAGTTCCCAATATATTCTAAAACGATTAGAGTCTGTTGCTGAAGTGAATTGTTTCCTAAATTTTCTTTCTTACGTTTTATAATGTTTTAGGATGGCATCCACTTCAAATGATGATAACCCCACCCAATCCCAAATCGCTTTCAAGACATGGGAGCTTGCAAATAATATAGAAACCATATCATCGACTGATGAAATTTACCGCTACGACAGAAAACAGCAACAAGATATTCTTGCTGCGAAGCCATGGGAGAAAGAGTAAATGCACTGAATTACATAATTAAATAGTCTTTTATTTGATATAGATTAATTGTTCGAGCTATGTTTCTCTTCAAGTCGAGCTTTGTCTCACCACAGAATACTTTTTGATTTTTTTGATTCTTGCAGCCCTCACTTTTTTAAGGAAATGAAAATTTCAGCTCTGGCATTGCTCAAGATGGTTATGCATGCCCGTTCTGGTGGCACTCTCGAAGTAATGGGCCTACTGTTAGGAAAAGTTGATGCCAATACTATGATAGTTATGGACTCTTTTGCTCTACCAGTTGAAGGAACTGAAACAAGAGTGAATGCACAAGCGCAAGCCTATGAATACATGACTGCATACATAGAAGCAGCCAAGCAGGTGCATACTAATTTGCCCTTTTTGTACACTTCCTCTGCAAATGTTTTTCACATGTAACTACTGTATCCTATCTAATACAGGTTGGACGCCTGGAAAATGCTATTGGGTGGTATCACTCTCACCCGGGTTATGGGTGTTGGCTGTCAGGTATTGATGTTTCAACCCAAATGCTCAACCAAAACTTTCAAGAACCTTTTGTGGCTATTGTCATTGATCCTGTGCGCACAATTTCTGCGGGGAAAGTTTGTTTAGGCGCTTTCCGAACATATCCTAAGGTTTGTTTCAATGTGTTTGCTTCTACGTATCAGTTTTACATGAATTTTTCCCTATGATTGTTTTCTTATTCTCATTTTTCCTTTGCAGGGTTTCAAACCAGCTAATGAAGAACCATCAGAGTATCAAACCATTCCTCTGAATAAAATTGAAGACTTTGGAGTGCATTGTAAGCAGTACTATTCTTTAGAAGTTTCATATTTCAAATCTGCCCTTGATCGTAGGCTGCTTGATTCTCTCTGGAACAAATACTGGGTCAACACATTGGGATCTAGTTCACTGATTACCAATGCAGACTATACTACTGGACAGGTTTGTGAGGGAATTTCCCTAAGCCTATGTCTTTGCACTGTTTTATTTTTTCATCAGGAAACCTAATGATAATTGCATGTGTCTTCTAGATCCTAGATTTATCAGACAAATTAGAACAATCGGCTGCTCTGGGTCGGATTGGTCATTGGATGCAAGATCCCCACGAGAAGCGATGTGAAGATAAATTAATGAAGGTTACCAAGGACAGCAACAAAACTACAATAGAAATAATTCATGGTTTGATGGCTCAGACCATAAAGGATCGCCTATTTAACCATGTGGCTCCTGGTCCTAATGGATCTAATCCACCTATGTAGAAAGTGTATTGACAACTTTTGTAAGGATAAGTTTGCAAAAACTTATTCATGGAATGAGTGTTAAATTGTACTATTAAAATAAGTATTCTAACTTAAAAAATCTCAATCACCCCAGATTTTTAATTAATATTTAAAAAAATAAAGGGTAGCAATGTTGGAAAATTTAAGTGCTGCTCAATTTTTTCCATGGAACTTTCTTTATCACCTCTTTTTGATCTGTTTATTACTCTTTTATTTGAAGTGTCTAGTTTGAGTAGGTAGTTTTTTTGTTTTTTTATCCTGGTCAGAAATAAAAGTATCTGGAATAGAAATAAAATAACTACTTGCATGTTGAGATTTCATTGAACTCAATATAATTCATCACATTCTTACAGGAAAGAACTTAAGATTACTATCAACAAATTAGTTCACCCCCCGGAAAGTGCTGCTGTGACCTTATTTCACCACTACATCTATATACAATATGAACCAGTCGGCATCTTAGCTGCACCTTCTCATAATACTTCCAGAATTAGGATTCACAGTCTGGTGTAAATGAATGGCCACAGTAAAATTTATAATTATATACAAACTTTCTCGCACTCACTCTTCATATAATTTCATTTTCATAATTACAAGTTAAGATAAAATGGACCATTATGTACAATGTGTGACAGAACAACTTGAAGCATGTGGGTTTGAGAAACCAACAAACATAAATTTATGATGATTAAAACATACTTATAATAAGGAGTTTCACTCCATTAAAAAATAATACATTGAAAACTGGTCCTCTCTGTAGTAAAATATACCACTTATGTACAGAAGATTCTTTGCCTCCTTAAAAGATAAGGAAAAGAGCAAAAGTTAAAGTACAGAAAAGTCAAACATTGTCTTCCAAGATAAAACATTGTAGCAAAGCTCTCAGCCAATAAAACAAAAGGTAACAAATTGAACTTGATCTTTTTTTTTTCTCTGGTGCTCAGACCAGCTGAGCAAAAGCAGGTCCGTGCAAGGTCCTGATGAGGAATGCAAATTGTCTCAAGACTATTTAAGACGTTTCTTTTAGTACAATCGGTAGCAGTTTATAATGGCCAAGATATTACTTCCCCCCAAGTAAACCTTCAGTAAAATAATAGTACACAGTTGGTGATTATCTTACTGCCAGCCCTCGCTGGGAAAATTATTCATTTCTGCTTGGTCTTGAATGGTTGCTCCTCCACTGCTGTATGAAATGCGCATTCGCATCCTTAGGGCTCCCTACAATTTAAACAGGTGGAAAATAAAAAGTCATCCTGAGGTGTACTACAGCAATTTGATAATAGATAAAAGTAATACCTTAGAGGGGTTTTGAATTCGAAGTTGTTGAGTGACAGATCCTGCTGGAGGAATTGTGGTTCCACTCGGTGACATCATTTGCAGTTGAAATGTCTACAGGTATAAAAGATTGTTAGTGATCTTTGATCTTACTACTTAATAATAATAAATATTGATCTTTCAATACATTTTTTATTAGTTGTTTTCTTTTACCTTTGGAACTGCTACTTGGAACAGGAAGTCACTCATGAGTGTGGCTGTCTCATTGTAAGCAGCCATTGCTATGCATATTGTTGAGGGGGCATCACTGCGCTCTAAAGTAAACATAATTCGAAGGCCATTCTTCTCATAGGCCACTAGGCTGGGTGAATCTGCACAGAAAGAACAAAAAATTACTTTTGTGGTAGGCGCATTAAACTGTATACAACAATGAGGTTCAAACTGAATTTACCCAAACTTGGAGTTATAGAGGAGAGGCCAGATAATGGTGGAAGAGGAGTTGAAGTGCTCAAAGATCCTAAGGAGCCTAAAGGATCCAGTAGCAGAGGGTTATTGTTATTGGTACTGTGGACATTATTGTTCATATTCATATTGTTCACTGCTACAGGAGCAGAGCCTCCAATATCAAGACCTGCAAAAGTAGTAATATTGGACAATTTAAATCATAAGTAAGACAACACAGTTCACAAGTTGTAAGTTGAGAACACATATAACAGAACAACCTAATAGGTCTAGTAGATCTTGATTATCTGTAGTAGCAGGTACACCAGCTGGTGGTTTAGCAGTTTGCTGCTCAGTTTCTGTATCAACAATACTTGGCTCACTTCCCCCAAGGAGAACCAAAAGAGCATTCTGTATAGCACACAAGAAGTTCAGTAATCTATCCAAATAAAAATAATATAAAAGTGAAAAAACAAAGGAAGACATACAGAATCACTGTTCACTGCAGGCTCTTCTGAGTTCACATCTGCTATATCCAACACTCCATTCACAGTAGAGTGCTGAACTTGCTGCTGCTGGGAACCATTATCACGCCGAACTACTTCCATAGGTGGCATGCGCTCTAAAAGAGCAGGACGTAAATGAGCGTGTGAATTGAAAAGCTGAGTGAACTCTACTCCTCTTTGCTGCAATTCAATGTGCAAATGACTTCCAAACTGCTGAACCATCTGACGAATCCGCCTAGTACAAAAGAAAATGAATGAGTAAGAACAGCAATTTGTTGACTTAAGGATATAATACAAAGTATGATAACTGGCACATACTCCACATTAGAACGGAAGCGAGTAGAAAGTTTGGTTAAAGAGAGTAAAGTGTATTGTTTTGTGACAATTGTATTCTGGGGTGACCACAGTAAACGCTGGTATACATCCAGCAACTCGTCCTCAGAGACCTACAAGAAACACAGGGATAAAATTTCAGTGCTTAGATTGATATGGAAAGTGAGTTTCTCTGAGAAATATAATGCACTTACCCTCACAATGTCACTTGGGTCATCTCCAACAGACACATCACTGTAAAGAAGGGCATCTCCATACTCTCCTATGCACCAGGTAGCGACCTGTGTAAGTGGCTGCCTATCAGAAGTATCCTGTTCAAGAGCACGCCATAACTGTGCTGACACATAACCTTGTTGATCAACTGAGTCTGAAACCAGCTGGATAGTGCATGACACCACATCATCTCTGACATAATTTCCAGCCTAAAAGACAAATTATTTGTTTTTATTTTTTTAATGAATTTTGGGCATTACAACCAATGCAATTATTCATTTTATACTTACAGCAATTAGTACTCTTAACAAAGTGTCCAGATGCCAGCGCTTATTTGGAGCATATCGTTCAGCTGCCAACACTATACTAGAACTGCACTGTGCTTTAAATTCAGGATCGGAGCGTTCCAGGAATAAAAGTAATTCTTTCATCATAGTTCGTACATTGTTGGAATTAATCAATGCAAAACTAAGTTCCAAGGCACGCCGTCTAATTGAAACATCAGGATCCTAAGAAAAATATTTCAGTTAGCGCTAAATATAGAAACAACACAACAGTATTTTTAAGACCAACACAAACCTTGAGACATTCTAATATAGTAGTGCGGTGTCTTTGAACTGCACTCGTGTCTAAGTGAACAGTCTTCAGAAGGGTGTTCAATGCAACATATCTTATATTCTTGTCATTGTTCAACAAGAAACGACCAAGGATATTTACAGCCAGGACCTATAGAATGAAAATTGCATGAAGTAAAATAGTAGAATAGCGAGCACATCCTTGATAGATAGAAATTTCCACCTTACCCGAAGGCCACTCTCCGACTTGATATCCATAATAGATAGGACGGTTTCATAGAGAATAGTATTTCCAACATTCTTTGATGTTTCTGTGTTTGTTGCCACTTGAGCTAAAATATCATTCATGGCTTCAGATGCCTCAGCATCATTGCGTCCCAAAATACGAAGAAGTCGTAATATTTTCACCTGTTTAAAGAAACAAGAAAAATAAAGAATTAGCTAAATTAAGAAACCAAAGTAGATTTACAAAATATGTTAGATTAGAAAAAAAAAATACCTGAAGGAAAGGATCACTGACACCTGACACGTCATGTTCTGGGGAATAACCAGCCAAGATCAGATTTTTCAGGATACGCACGAGGTTGGGAACAATCTGAAAATCACAACATCAACTTATTCCCACTGGGTTGAAACACAGAGTACAAACTTGTGCACAGAAAAATGTCAAAACCAAAAAAAAGGATGGGTTGACTTGAAGCCTTTAGACAAAGACAAAACATAAGAGGTTTGTAGATACAAAAAATTTTCTTTAAAAATTTCAAGTATTAAACTTCAAACAAAGCCAGCAAATGTACTTGCATACACTAAAAGCTGACATTGACCCAGAAAGGTTCCACAAACAACAAAAATCTACAATATTGTTTTTCCTCTGTATTTTTTTTTTCAAACTAAGCAAGATGAGTAATGATAATCTAATGTGAAACTATAATACAGATAGGTATGTAAGTCAAAGGATTAGGAATCAAAGCTACAGTTTAAGCTCGATATATCATCGGTGGATGTTGGTCAAGAAAAATAAATTCTAGATGCGAAGCAATTAGTTAGAGTTTCCACATTGGTCGCTCGGAAAAACCGACGTTAAACGCGGAATGACACCAAAAACGACGCTTATGCCACGCTTATGCTAAAATAGCACTTCAGTCCACCACCAAGAGGATAAAGAGTGATGAGGAAAAGTACAGACATACAAGACTCATTCACAACTGCGCAAACCTAAAAGTTAAAAAAAAACACAAAAAAACACATATCTATTAAATTTTGGCTGAGATTCTAAGCACACTTTCTAGAAACTACTATAATACCCTTAAACTAAATACAAGCTGATTTTTTAATATTTTTTGGGGGTGTGTCGCTTTGAAATCTACATGTTTAGTGCAAAGTGCAGGTGCAAGGCATCACAGTCCGAAAAGCATTACCTCCTCTTGACTGCAGTCCTACACCGTACAGAACAAAACAAAACCAATTATTAACATCCTTCAACAGTTATGACTTAAAGTTCACAAATACTGTACTGCCAGAGGCCTTGAAAAAACTACCTTAAAGGAAGATTTCTTGCCTTTCCCCAACACTACAGAAAAATTCTGTAACAATTAGAAGTACTCCATTTATGCTGTACACTAAAATGCAACCCGTTTCATCTACTCTTACAAAGTACATCAAATAAATTGGGAAGTACAGGTAATGTAATGCATATGAAAATCTATAATAATTAATTTTCAGGGCAAGAACAAGGAACAAATATCTACCAGTTTGACTTAGAATTTCACTGGCAACATATTATCTACCTTGACCTAAAATTAAAGGGTCATTAAGAGTAGTCCTTTCTACAAGACATGCACAAGTCAGGGAGCAATAGATAAAGGGTTTAAGAGTACAAATATCTACTAATTTCACTTCACAAATTTACAAATAACTTACTTTTTTGAAATGTTGAAGAGTGTCAGGACTGTGTTCACACATTTCTGTGATAAGGGTAACACCTGTGATCAAGACTCCTGTAAAATAATAAAGTAGCAATTGTCACATTCTTCAAGGTGTAGACTGTCAAGAAAGTAGAACATACAATATACTCACCATGGTTTTTCTCTGACAAAAGTGAGCGAGTGGCAGGTAAAAATATTTCCATGAGTTCTGGAACCTTTAATACTATCCTATAGGCACACAGCGCAGCTTTCTTTCTAATGTAGGCATTGGGTGACTTCATAAGTCTCTCAACTTCAGCAGCCAAATCACGGGACATTTCTGGAGAGGCAATGGCTCCCAGTGTACACAAGGCCAAACCAACAACAAACTGGGTTGAGCTGTTTAAGTCGCTGTAAATGCAAAAAAAAATAAAAAAAGACTTAGATGATGAAGTTTCTTGAAAAAATATTTATACACAGAAGCAAGAGTAAGCGCATACTTTTTCAAGCAGTTTGTTATGAGTAAATGTACATCCTGCCTCTCGTCCAACAGTAACATGGCCCCGAGGTAACCAATCCTTTTGTCAGTGAACCTTGGTGATGCTATCAACTTTAGACACTCTAATTGACCAAAATGAGCAGGATATCTAAAAATTCAAAAGACAAGTCAATGACTTCCTGAATAAAACCCCAAATAAATTGAAATAAATAATTCATAATGAATAAACTTGTATAGTACCCTAGCATATGGATGTAGAGAAGTTTTGCAACATTCCTGCAACGCCAGGCAGAGTCCTCTTCCCTGAATGTTGATCGAATATAAGCACATTCTTTATTGATAACTTCCCTCTCTTCAGTAGCCGTACGTGCGGCTCGTATTTGACGTATCAGGTCTCGTAAGCGCATTGGAGTGGGCATACGAACTGTAAATAACCATCACAAAACTCATGTAGAAAATGTGTCTAGCATAGAAAAGTTAGATGAGTTAGTTAAGTAAAAAAGGTCAGTAGGTAAAACAAACCTCTCTCAACAGCTTCATTAAACACTTGCTTAATAGCAGCCATGTTGAATGCTGGATTAAATCTAGAACAGATAAAAATATAAAATTAATCAATGACAAAATAAATGGAACACACACCTAGTTAAAACAAGAAGAACAGATCTGCTATCCTAAATTAAGAGATTTATTCACTGAGCATAATCAGACATCCTGATACTCATAACAGGCCCAGAAAAAAAATGATACACTCAATGGTTTAGCATTGTGCAAACAAGGTACAACAATGCAGCACCCGCACTACAACAAAGACAAACGTACAAAACCATCCGCAGAAACTCGCCAAAAGAGCAAACAAAGGTACTAAGTATTCAATCAATTAAGATTTAAAATTACCCATGGTCAGAAGAATTCATTTTCTTGCGTCAAGCCTGCAGGTTCCCGATTTGATGTAGATAATAAATAATCTATAGCTGAAGGCAAGTAGAAGACGTAGAACCAAGCAGACCTGCTAAGACAACACACAAAGCAAGACACTGTAGCAAAACAAACAAAATAAAACAGGCCAGGTTAATCAAGGTTTGAAAACATTGTGAGGACATGCAAGTCAAATCTCAAAATCACAAGCAAGTTTTAAAGCAATGGGATATATTTCACTGGACAGATCAATTTAATTTAACATAAAAATTTGGACTAAGAGTATAATAAAGGCGCACAAAATTTAATTTGAAGTGAAATCTATCAAGATTTGGGTGGGTCTTTAAAAAACCAAAAAGGTAGGGCAAATTGTGAGAGAACTAAAATTGAAGTATAAAGGTACCCGAGAGTTTTAAATTGGAAAGTAATAAGACATTTCAATTCAACATATTAAGTGAATGCAAGCTTACTTTTCAAATTTAAAAAGGCTACTTTGTTAATTGTTCAAAAATTAGTAAAGAACTTAACCTATAACAGTTGTCTAATGATATGAATACATCAATAATGAGGAGAGGGAACAGATTCAAAACTTCTACTGGCCGCTCAAAATTTATCTCTCTCCAGATAGAAAGTCGTGCCGAATCCTTTACGTAAAGAATTTTAAGCACTCAATGTACACATCATACAGTTGAGTTAGGCCTATTCACCAATAGCTGTGCCACCCAACACAACACCGACCTTCGTCATGAGTCACACGTTCAATTGTCAATGGAGGCACATGTACCCTAACTACAACATGACAGATACGTACACAAATAAGTCTGTTTACTAACAACAGATACGACAGATGGGATTTCTTAATAAATACATTTCTTGGTTGCAGATGACGACCAACCTAAAATTCAAGATGGCAAAGAACTGCTGAAGTCGTGGACTATCTTTGAGACCTCACGCATTGTTTATCAAAGGAGACGCCAGTAAAAAAACAATTCAAAAGATTAAATTTATAACTTTATAGGGACTCATTCTTCCATGTTTAATCAGAGATACAATTATTTCTACGGAAAGCAATGTTTTAATTTTAGTTAGCTTTTGACTTTGTTGTCCCAATGGCGGGCATTACAAGCTCATGCGGCTGCGTGAGATGGTGAGAGTGAGAGATTATACCCCTACATTGGGTTTGATCGATATGTAATGTATCGAGATAAATACGCTAGATCAATATAGATATGTAGATTATGTATATTGCTTGATTTGAATTCTCTTGGCCTGAACACGATTCCATTACACCAATAAGGCAGGCAGAAAAGGTGAAGGGCTCTCCAATGAAGCCCACGAGCCCACGTTACGCAGCACATACCTGCGATTCTGCTCCGGTGGCAGGACACTACACTCTTCAAAGTAAAGCCACATGTCGTGAAGTCAGCGAACAGCGCCAGCCAAGCTCGCACATGCGGACCGTATTGCACAGAAGCACTATGGGGAGGAAAAACGACACACAATACGGCGCTTTCCTTCACGTTTCCGTCGGGGTCTTGGCGTCATTGCCCCTCCGTCGCGATGTCGAGCTGATGCGAGTAGTATGCCGCTGTTAGCGTGACGGCTTCATTCGTGGTTTTATCAGCTTATCGCACTGAACCGTGATGCCAAGCCGAGCCGCCACACCTAGCGGCCCTAAAGCCACACAGCCACACCTGCCGATGCCGACCCGGCCGCCTGCAGGCCTAGTGCAGGCTGCGGTCTAGGGGAAAGGAAGCGGCACGTGTTTGTCTTTGACGCATTTATTGGGCTTCGTATGCGGGGGCGGGGGTGACCCATTTCAAGCCAGGATCGGAAGGATTCAGAGGGATTTGAGAGGGAGGCACGCAGGGCGAAGGGAAGACAAATTTCAGGTGGGACGAAAATGTAGAAAATAAATACCACACTATTAGAGAGTTAAGTGATCTGCATGAGGTGTTCATCTCTGTCCCGGTGTTCATTGGGATTAGAGTGTGAACCGTTTGCATTCTTACACAGATTTCCGCATTGTTCTATGCTCGGCGAAGCTAGGGAAGTCCAGCGTTGTGGTGTGGTGATTCCCTTTGGATGATCTGATCTACTTGCCGGATCTACGGCGTATGCGTATCCTCAGCCAGAGATGCCATATCTAATAGACGTCTCAGGTGACCATTTAGACGTGTTAATGGTCACCTTAGACGTGACGAGATGGTATTTCTGGCTGGGTCGTAGCCTACTCGTAAAGTTGTCGCAAGTCACGTACCTCCCCGACTACGACTATATATGGATATGAATAGGTACAAGAAAGTACGAAGATGTGAACAATGATTTTAACTTTTTAATTAATAAACGTCTGTTTTCACATATTGTATGCTTCCAAGATCGGCATCTAATCTTGGGGAGGGAGTGGGGTGAGACAATCCAACACAGCCATGAGTAGACCTCTAATTTCCAATCCAAGGTTTATGAAATGACACTTGCTGGTGGCACTGGTGGATACTGCATTAATGCATGTCAAAGGAAATGTGCAGGAGATTTTTAAAGGTCCTTTGCACAGAAAATAAAATAAAATGACATTATTTGGATGTGCCAATAATTGGAAACACAATGAATATCATAACAGTACATTTGACTTCACCTTGGACTTAATATTTAAAAAATAGAAACAAACATTTAATCGTCAATGACCTATCATCTTCAGTACAGCAGGATAATGTCACAATATCAACACACAACTGTCAGCACAGAGGCAAAACTTGCACCAGACCTCCATTCTTAATTAAAAGGCATACACACACACTAAGATTAGAAATTTAATATGAATCTAGCTGACAGGAATGAGTCAAATACATATGAGCAGACAAGATTTAAGCATTCATAAAATCACAGCATGGGCCCAGTTCAGAAACATAGGTTAAAGTTCTTGAACCAAGAATATGTTGCAGTGCCCATTCACAAATCAGCTGCGCTCCATCCAAAATAAAGCCAATTTACACAAAATGTGTGTAATTGTTAGCAGGTCAATCTGTAGAATTAACGGTTCAGTTAACAATGACAACATACCTTGTGCTCACAAAACTTAACATGAAATGTAAAATGGGCAGAGAAAACATCAAAATTTACATTGTTATGTCCTCAAACCATACTACAATATAATAGTGATGGAAACAAAATTAAATACAAAAATATTGATCATTGATTGGACATTTCAGAAGAACAGCATGCAGCGCAACATAGCAAACAAAAGGATAGAAAAAAATTGTCTGACATTACGTGCTAAAACAGGGGTGCAATGAGATCTAAACTTATGTAACAGAAGTTTGCTTTTCAAAATTTACACAGTTGTCCAAAGTTTTGTCCTCAAACCAAAAATAAAACTTTCAAATGGTGAAGTAAATGCATAGTACGGTCAGTATTTGGGGGCATTGTCTTAGATAAAATAAAGCATGAATGCTAGTCAGCTGTGAGGAAAGATTGTTTACACATGTTGGTACAATGGCTTTTTTTCTTGCTATTGGATGAATCTGAAACCATTTCAACAGTTAAAACAATTAGAATTGATCATACAAGCCTATGATGTTTTGTAAGACACAACCAAATTTATTTTTTTGGTGTCAAAATAATTAAATGAAAAACCTTATGTACAAAATTCACATTAACCCAGAAAATCTTTCAGAGGACATGGGCTGTTGGCATCTCAATCCTCCCGACAAAGTTCAAGGTAAGACGACAATACCCTAAACACTTAGCTCTGCAGGTACCACAATTAAGTAAATTAATGTGCACCAAACAATACACAATACATACATAAAACATAGATTAGGAAAAACAGAAACAAAGGTATCAAAATTGTTTCAAAGAAAGCCATGGTTTTGCATGCAAGAAGGTGCATAACAATCACAGTCTAAATTAATTTATAGCTCAGCAAGCATAACTAAAAGAATCAGTCGCCACAAGGAGGATGAACTGGAGCTAACCTGCACTAGTTATTATTAGGATTACAAAGGAACATAAAATAGCTTAAAAAAAAAAAAAAAAATCTTACTACAGGTTGAAGAATTTCCTCCACCATTAAGATCTACAAGCTATCTCCAAAACAGAAAAGGATAGAAAAGTAGACAAAACCATGACAAATTTTAGTAATGCAGAATGCCAAAGATGAGCTCATGAATTTGCGCCAATGCTCTCAAAGAGCAGCCTCAATTATTAATTGGACGTAATCTTCTTGTTAAAATTTTTAATATCAGAGTAGGAAACAAATGCTTATAAAACTTCAGAAGTTTCTTTTACTTGAAGATTTTTTTCTACAAGGGCTTATCTATCACACAAGCATAAAAAACAGAGAATACCTACCAAGCCCCTAATAAAAATCAGTCAATTTCTGTAAGCTTATTCGGTAGAACTCAAAGAGAAAATGTATCACTTGTTGAGTGAATAATACTAACCCTCAAGATTAAAAAGCAAGAAGCAAGCACATTTACAAGTTAGCCCACACAGCATTATGAAGATAATGGGTTGGTCTGTGAGGGTAAGCAGATGTAAATATGTAACATTATCAAATATTTGTAAGCAATTACAACCATGACTTAAGGTTCTGATTCTTTAGACAAATATAAGAATTGTTGAATAAACTGATACTGTATTTTCAAGTACATGTGTGCCTTTCTTTACAAGATAAAGCTTTAAAATAAAAGTTCGACATTGTTACTTTAAATTTGAAGATATCCCAACCTACAGGTGACCTGGAGTTCAATTTCATAAAAGTTGAGCAGAATCTCGCCACCAATCTTTGGAATGAAAATAGAGATCACTGCTTGTTTGCTTCCCCCTCTTTCAATAAGCAATTTTATTTCCTAATTTTTTCTCACTGATCAAAAAATGAAAAGGTAAAAAAAATGATCAAAATAATATTGCATAGTTACAAAAGTGTATCAAGCAACCAATTCACTAAGCTTCTTTAATTGTAGTGATGAGAATTGCTCAAGGCAGAGAATTAACCCTTATCATAACAAAGAAGAGGATGGAGATATATAGTTAAGCAGGAGCAGGAGACCGGAGGTAGCTACTTTTCCAGATAAAATTCCTTAAACATTTGGCACGAAAGGGAAATTTATGTAAACGCTGATGCAAAGGAAATTTGTTTAATCTACTCAGAGAAGTCATTGATGATAAAAAATAGTCGTAAGTGCACATTCACATTACATAAAGTCGTTCACAAACAAGATTGCAGAGACAGCAAATTTTGATCATATAAAAATTGTTCTCACCCAAACAACTGTAGCCAGACCTGGGCAAACTCATTAATGTAGGAATGCCAAATTACCAGCAGTCTTTCCTGTCTCGTCCTGGAGAATAATAGACCAGATATTTAAAGAAACAGCGTAAAAATGGGAGTTATGGTAGCAGGGTGAGAGAAAAGAATAAAGGCAATTGCCTTCATACAGTTTCACTGGAAGATTTACCCAGGTCATAAATTAATTTTTGGAACATGCTACATAATAAAACCTGTCTGAAGATTGAGCCCAACAGCACCTCTTATACCCTTCATTACAAGAAATTCAATGTCGAGTACAATAAACTTCCAATTTCATATGTACAAAAAGATCCTCAGCATAGTCTGTTTCTCATTCTCACACCATTTTGACATGATTTAATGTTCACACTTAACAAGTTAACTAATTAAAAATCTGATACTCTCTCATTCATACACATGCGCGCGCACACACACAGCCAATCATAAGAGAAAAAACAAGAAGATTTTATTTTTAAAAAAAGCCTCACTTACACAATTTGTTTCTACTGGTATATAACATGTTTGCTCATAGCAGATCAGTGTCTTTTACCTTTTCTTTTCACATAGAAGTAACATTAAATCAACATAAGTGGACAGATGTAACAACAGAATCACTGAACACCTGATATTCTAAGCTCAGTGTGTACAGGGTAACAGTCACATATGTCAGCTGCCTCCTGCACCAGGCCTGTACCAGATCATGACCATGACTAACAAAAAATATCACTAGCAAAACTTCTCAAAATAAGCTACTTACTTTTGTTTACAAGCAAGTGAAGGTAAAGAACCTATATTAAACATTACAAATGCAATAATGCAGTTAACATTTGGGAAAGTGCAAAAAAGGAAAGTTTCGCTTAGCAGCTTTCCTAGAGACTAATGTTAAATGGGATAAGAATTCCTCAGTTCTGGCTCCCTGAGCTTAAGAATCAAAATTTTGGTTTTAGTTTCAATAACACTGAATTCAAAGAAAATAACTCAAAGCAACAATGATGGAAGTAGTAGGGTGAGAGAGAAAACAGTACAGAAAAAAGCACCAAATAAAAACCCGAGAATGGTCTGTATTTTTGCAACAGTATTCTTTACATCTGAACACAAACAGTGTAAACCCTATGATAAGACATGATAATGCACAGCATTTGTAGGCTGAGCCAATTTAAGATGATTAACTCAGTGACTAACCACTTCATGATTTTAGCTTTAGCTAAGGAAGTTTCAGTTTTCTGAAAACTTCAGTGAGTTCATCACAGTACAAACGCTGCACAGTCAATGCTACTATCTGCAGCCCACATCTCTAAATCAAAATGCGCATGTTGCAATCACTAAAAGCCATCATAAAATATCTTATATATACAATAAAGGTAAAACAAATAAATCATTAAAGAATTTTCTGTACAAAACTGATCAATTAAAGGGAATTTCATAATTGATGGAAAAAGAAGCTATTCTATCCCACAGGATTAGATATTAAATAAAAGTGATCAGTTTGTAGAGATTTAAGATTCTGAGCTGACGTTAACAGGGATTTGTAGCCAGAATTTTATATCATTTAACATACAGCCAATAAAATGCAATACATTATTAGTTAAAATATACAAAAGCAATCTCATACACACAAATGTCTCAATGATTTCTTGAGTTTAAATAAACTCTTACATGCAATAACATTCACACAGACACACACTCCATCTTCTCAAAAGATTGCCTTGATTTCACTTTCTCGACTTAGTTTTGCACAGGGTTTGGATTGTTGAGGATGCTGTCCCGTGAATTTGAGTGGCTTGTAGCCCTCAAGAGAGTCACTGCTTCTCTTTCCGGACTGCACTCAACTACTGATAGTCATTTCTGACGTCCAGACTTCTTCTTCCTGCGTTTGAAAAAGCAGCAACACCTGACGAGACAAAAGATTAAAAGATAACGTCAGTATTGAAAACATTTGGAACAGGTGTTGAAAGCCAAACTACTTACTTTGTTTCATCCACAATTTCTACTTCAGCAGCTGCAGTGATAGGTGTATTTGAATGACCGGCAGTTGGATCATCATTAGCAAGTTCACCATTAGTGGAGCTCACAACCTATTTACAAAAGAAATATTGTTGTTTGAACCTTGTCTGAGGTACTAAGAAAACAAAAGAAATAAATATGCGAATTACATACCTGTACAGAACCATGTCTGTCAGCAGGAGTAAGGTTACCAAGAGTATTGTTAGGCTGTTTATTTGGTACATCTGGCCATGCAGGGACACCTTTAGCTGCTCCCTGCAAAAAAAAAAAACAACTTGATTAGATCAAGAAAGTTTTTAAGCTTTCAAATCTTTGCTAGAGGGAGTGCATACTGATTAACAGGTTGATTGAACAATTCTTCTGCTGTAATGCTAAAGAAATTACCCACTCTTTAAATATAATTGGAAAGAACTTTCACAGGTGTTTAGAGAGGTTTAAGAAACAACAAATAAAATTTTGTTTCACTTGGGGACTACATCCCAAATCTACAGGCATTACAGGAAAAGTATACAGTCTTCTAAACTGTAGTCATTCTTTAGAAACTTGACACATGACAAACAAACAAGTGCATGTAAACAAAAAAGTGGGGCTTGCTAACAAAATGGGATATAATAAACATATGTACAGGAACTTTCAATCAAAATATTTCTGGAAGGAAAAAAAGAAACAAAACAGGAAAATATATTCTTGGACTTTCTCTAGACAGCAGGAAACTCAAGAGAGGGGAAGAAGACCTACATCATGTTCGACATTTCTGACCTGAACGACAAGCAGAACGTCGTCCTCCGTGTCCTCAAAATCAATTTCATCCCCCTGTAGAGCAATGATAAGACATAGCCCACTTCGGTAAACAAAAAAGAAAAAGAGTTGTCTACAGGGGGTGATTGGGGGGAAAAGAGGACAGGAGTAAAACAGGAAAACAACCCTTTCCACCACAAAGCCAGTTCAGTACTGCTTCCATAATTGTATAAAATAATCTATAAAAGATTCTTACCTTGCTGGCTGCAGGAACCCTATCTCTATTTGGTGATGTGACAATTTCGTGGCCAGTCTGCAGTGATCCAACGGGCGTTGACTGCTGACACAAATAAACATTCTTTTATTAGAAATGGAATACAACAAAAAGATAGAGCAGTTGTCAAAATCAATGAATATAAGTAATTTACTCCAGTTCAGCAAATTGAGATATCAGTTTGTTCCAAGATAAGTATCAAATTTTAAAATAGCATTGGTGACTTTTTCTTCTTTTAACAGCAATAATGATGTAAATTTCATGACAAAGGCTGCTTTGAAGATACATGAAATTTAGACAATACCATGTATTGATCGCCACACACCACAAGACAGAAGCAACTGAACTTCAGTGGCTGGCAGATTGCTTCACGCCTATACCACCAACTTTACCAAAGGCAATACAAAGCTTGATCGACAAGAGAGAAATATGTGAGAGAGGATCGATATGTGGAATAAGAAGGTGCAATCAGAACATGGATACTGAACATCCCTTAATATATAAAACCAAAATGCAATATGTAATATATAACTAAAGACTGGTCAAGTTTCACCACAAGTTTGTTAACTTCCAGAAACCAAGCAATAAATCACATCAAGTTCAAGACAATTTTAATGCCTCATTAAGAACTTAACATTAAGAACAAAGCTTAGTAGAAATAAATTAACTTTAAATTAATAAAAAAAGTGAACAGTCAAGAACTACAAAAACTTAGCCGCAGTAAAGTAAACTATACTTAGTAGACAGAGTGGTATTAAAAAGGAATAATTACAAAAAAAAAAACAACACTAGGTGGTCACACTAATAACAAGCTAGACAAAATGTGAGCTACATACAATAAAACTGAAAGGTACAGTCAAACAACAAAGCTGAAAACAACTAAATGACATGCTGTGTGGAACTGGTTTGGGAACATCCAAAAGTACACATACAGACCTTGTCAGATTTGTTTTTGGCGACGTTTGAAGGTGGGGCGTCCCTGATAAGTCTCATTGCATGGAAATTAGGAGGCTAATAGCAGGAAATAAGCAGCATGCACATTAAAAACTATGAGTAGATTTCCACTTTGAAAAACTATTAACACTCTGGTCAAACACTTCATCAAACTGAAATAATGACCATAAAAACCACCTTTCAAAATAATCTACAATCAAAATAATAAAAGAAAAATGCAAGGCTAAAAAATTACTGCATTCAGCTTTTTACAATTCAGTTAATTAACTTCAAGGAGTTAAGAGTAATCAGACTGTAAATTGGACTACCAAATGGATATGCTTAACAGACAGCCAGTAATATGAAAATATGACAACTGGAATCACTGCCATATGAATAACTCTTCCACGTAGGATAGATTCAGATTGACAAACACAAATTTTAAAGTGGATATAAATTATGACAGTATTGTATGGACCAAATCAACCTTTTATAGATACAAAAATGGGAACTTCTTGCATGTAACAAGCAATAGAAAAGAAATTTAGACTAATCATTCCAAAGTTTAAGAGAAAATGTTAGAGACGGGACGGCTTCTGTGTTCCATGTGTTTTATCCTCTTTCAGTCGTGCTGATACAGTAGAAGACTGAGCTGTCTGATGCGGTTTATGTTGAGGAACAGATTGAGTTGGAGTATGAATTTGAGATCGTGTCGCGATTGCGCGGGAGCTTGTGCGCTGGTGAAGACGGCCCTGACCTGAGGTTTGAGCTCGGGAGACAGATGTAGTCTGCTTATGACCCTTGTGATTTGGATTGGTACCAGTAGGATTTGAGTGAGATGCAGGAATCTGTAAAGACGAGACCCCATCAGCATGGGGCAGTGGTCGTCGAGGAGTCAACATTTGACCATCACTTGCAGGAGGCACTGGCTGCAATGCAATGCTTTTTTATTTTTAATAACCTAATCTTACTAATACTATTAATGTTGTACTTTTTGAGTACAATTAGAATAAATGGATCAAAATACCTCTTCATTGACATTTTCTATTACATGGAGGGGAGAAGGTTCCAAGGGTGCCTGGATCCTCTCTGGAGAGATTGCAGCAACATCAGGAACCTTCTCTGGTTTAGGTCCTGTGCCAAGTTTCTGCTTATCTTGAGCAGACTCATGAACATTAACAGTGGTGTTTTCTTGTGGGACTTCTGGAGTGGTCTCTTTTACAGACTCTTTTAAGTAGTCAGTTTCTTTAATAGTGGCTATGTTTGGTTCTCGAATGCCATCGGACATTGGTTGAATGTTTCCTTCATGTTGAGTAGTGGGATGTTGTGCAAGTGCAGATGTATCTGGTGCAGCTTCAGCGGCTAAATCAGATGTGTCTTGTGTCTGCCCAACATGCAAATATGCTGTCATATTCTCTTACAAGCAGAACAGCAGAAGAAAGGCATGCAGAAAGAGAAGAAAGTATTTCTACAACACAGGCAAAATCATGCAAAGACTTTATGAAACATAAGTGAAGTAAGACAAGAGATGGAACAGTTTGTTCATTAATTTCTGTTCAAGAGATAGGTGTTGAGAAACAGAAATTGAGGAAAGTTAAAGATGAATGGACATTGCCACCAAATGAACAGCAATGACACAGCAACCCACAACCTGAAATACATGTCCAGCTGAAAAGATTTACACTTACCATAGTCTTTCCTGTCCAATCAAATTCTCCATCATCAACATATCCTCTTCTCTCAAAAAGCTCTTGGAAAAGTTTTCTAAGGTACTCGTAGTCAGGAGTTTCAAAGAAGTCCAGGCGACGGACATATCGAAGATATGTAGCCATTTCCTCTGTAAAAGTTGAAAGTATAATTATTATAAATTCTATCAAAATACAAGGATATTGCTAACACATTAGATTTTTACCAGGGTGCCCTTCACACAATGACTCGATAGGAGTTGCTCTTTTAGTATCCCCTATTTTTTGATACCGTTCTTTTAGAGTGTCTGCTTTCAGACCTTGCCATGGAAGGCTTCCACGCAGAAAATACATAAACATGTGTCCTAAGGCTTCCAAATCATCACGCCGACTTTGTTCTAAGGTAGAAAAAACAAAAAAATAGCATGCAGAAAAATGCATTTTTTGATTTCAACTAATGAAAATAATTCAATATGACTTGCTTTTGATAGAGGACAATAATACACAGAAAATTACCTTTCCCGAGGTGAGTATTTATGCTCATGTATCTTGCTGTTCCAGTCAGACTTTTGTGTTCCCGGTAGGGAATATGCTTGTTCGTGTCTAAGTCTATGTATTCCTTGGCCAATCCAAAATCTACAACAACAAAAGGTTAATGAAGCAAACCAGCAGAATAAGCATGAGAATCTGAAGGAAGCCATAGTTGCAAACTTACCTATAATATGGATTACTTTATCTTTTTTGTTAGTACATCGCCCTATGAGGAAGTTCTCTGGCTTCACATCTCTGTAGATTAAATGCCTAGTGTGCACATATTCTATCCTATGGAGCTGTAATACATTTGTAAAACAATATTAGATTAGATCAGAAAAAGAAAGAAGTGAGAAATCAGCTTTACTTTGACCTCCAAAAACATACCAGTTGGGTGGCTATCATGAGCACAGTCTTCAATGAAAAGCGCCTGCCACAAACCTCAAATAGGTCCTCTAGGCTAGGTCCCAAGAGCTCCATGACAAGGGCATTATATTTACCACAGGGACCGAAGTAGTATACTTCTGGGATGCCTTCTGCTGACCAAGAGAAATCCAGTGTTATGATTCACATAAACTTCAGTTGACCGCATGAAACCCAAACTAAAATTTGAGGCACATCTTGTTCCAGCATTAACTGGCACATAGTGCTTTGAGGTGCATTTCATGCAACTACAATAAAGCACTAAGGTCAATTATCCTATAATATTTTCATGAATGAAATATATTTTAACAGATTTTAAATCCCAACCCTAGTTACTAACGCATTGTTTCATAAAGGTCGAACAAAAAAACAAAATTAGCTTTTGATTCTATCATTAATGAATAGTGGGGGGGAAGGAGGAGGGGGAAGGCACAAAAACCTCAAAATAAAGAACCTACAAGCACTCTTATATTAAATCAATCTATCCCAGACTGGCCAATCCAACACATGACTTCAACTCCAATAATCAGGTGAAATAATCTGCCACCATAAAAATACATAATTGCAAAAACCTTAAGTTCAACAAATCCAGGCAGATTATATGTTCCATTTTAATTATGATTTTATCAATATTCCTTCCCCAAACGCAGAAAAACTATCTTGAATGTATACCTCATAATAAAATACCAATTTATCAAAATATTGTCAAAAAATATCATCAGAGATGCTAGAGATCAGAAAATATTTTTCAAACACAAGGACTGGACAAAGTTAGCTTATAGATTTTCATGCAATCATAAAAGTAATAAATCCTTTGAAACAAGATAGGCAATGAGATCACTACTAAGGGATGGGGATTATATAACACAACCCCAAAATGAGTGACTTGCAATTCTAAGAAATCATTTGTAAGCTGGACATGCAAGATACTTTTCCTTTCAATCAGCAAATTAAAACCTCCCTCAATTTCTCTTTTTAAATTTCAAACTGTAGATACAAATGAATAACTAAATTAAATTCCATTACTTAAGTGCATTAGTATAGTGCTCCAGAAATCTGACACTCACAACAAAACTCCATTTAAATGAGAAAAAAACAATTGTCAAACACACATCACTCAAGCAAATGGTGTGCTTTGCTAAATACAAATAAATGACAACAAATTTATGTTTCTGCACTTTCTGAAATTGAAAGTTGAGATCCTTCCATAAAACTTACAAGGACCAGGACATCTAGCATCTAGCAGCAAAGAATGTTTGAAGTTAAGTGTGTGCTATGAAACAATTGATAAAGTATGATGTTTAATGGTCATTGTTTCTTGTAAGCGTAAGTTAACAGTGACATGGTCCAAAACTAGTGGAAGGGATCTTAAAATAAGAACATGGGCAATAACGTTTGATTGGAATACATTAAGGAGTAGTGACCTATGGTGTTAAGATTAACAGAAATATACTTCCAGTGGGCACTGAAAGCCACTGAATTGGTCTGGATAATAAGCAGTAAACCCGACAATAACCATTACGTCAAAACCTCAGCAGCTAAAACAATTACCTCACAAAAAAATCTAGCCTTTTTCCTCGTAAAATTCACATATACATAGCAAAACAGGATAGATTCCATACTAAGAACTATACTGTATCTATAAACCTTCATGAAGACATATAATTGGTCACAAAACCAGCGGTGTGTATGTGTGTCAGAGCAGCGAAACAAGCGATCCACATACCCGGCACCCGAGTCTCGCCGTCTTGATGTAAGTCATCCAAGTCTCTTTTCTTAGCTTCTTGAACAGCCCCTTCCACTCGTGAAGACAATCCACCTGCTTGCAGTACATGCATGCACCCCCATCACTGTTCTGTTTCTTCCCTTTGTGTACCATTCACTTAATATGAAAGTTCCATGTGTTCAGATAGATCAAAACTATGACAGTTAGCTGTGCCACTACAGCAGTACAATTTAAACACACCCACCAGGATTGAAAATAAAACTTCCAAGGACAATTGCAACAAGTATCTTGCAAGCCAACAGTAAATAAATAGGATTGCTAAAGGGCTGATGATAGTCAACTGATCAATAGTTATTAAGTCAAAAACATAGTTCCAGTATTTGCACACTTGTCAATTAGTTCAAAATGAAAGTTTAGGTCCATGGAAATGGCACAAGTGCACAATCTACACCAATTGCTGTTTTTCAAAATTGAGCAGGTTGGACAAAAAGAAAAAGAAAACAAAAGCCATAACAATATGCGAAAACTGTGGCATTCATCTTTAAAAGGGTAGTGAGGATAAGGAAAGGATGGGGTGACATATGCATTGTACAGTCTGTGAAGCTAAATGCTAAGTTTGTATTGTTAATCTTGAACTTTCATGAGTTTTAGAATATGGACATCAAAAGAATACATTACAATTACAAGATTTGATCCTCAAGCAACTTACCATGAGATCCTAGCAGCTTGTAAAACCTATACTCCAAATGAAGTTGTGGGGCCTTTGACTTCATTGGTTCCTGGAAGGAAGGTAATAAATATTAATTTAGTCAATACAATGAGTATAAAAGTCAAACAAGTCACAAGTGAGGCAAACCTACCATTTTTATGGCTACATGTTCGTTGTTGTAAAGGTTTTTGCCTGTTAAAAAAAAAAAAGGAATGATACATTTAAGTACAAAACAATATTTTCAGGGTAGAAAAACCAGCTAAGAGGATTTTATAAATAACAACCGAGTGAAAAATTTGAAGAGAAAAAGTGGCATAGAAGTGAGTTTGGTCATTTTAAGTGGCAAATGCCGGCAAATGCCACATAAAATGACGGAATCCACTTCAATGCCACTTGGCCACATTAAATTTTTCCGAGAGATGAAATTTAGTTTAAATTTTATTCTCTTGAATGCAGGTAATGGGGACTGAGATGGGAATCAAAAATGGGCCTGTCAGTACCATACATACATATATAATACATATATACACACATACATACAACTGTAATGTAGTTTAAATGAGAGATGGGAATTGGATTAAAGGGGGAACAAGGAGCCCATCAAGAATAGTGGTTATTACTCTAAAAAACAACAATTAAGTCTGTTTTGTCATAAAAGCTACATAAGACATTCAGGAAACAAAATCAAGGAAGGTATGCATCACGAATAAAGTAAATAACTGGTTTTTAATTAGCATTATACTCAACAAATGGAGTCAATGGGTACTCTTCACAGACACACAAACATACATGCAATCACGAAACATTCATCAAAACACAGGGAGAGAGTGTACAACGAAGGTTGCAGGAACGGAGGTTCGGATGTAACCCCAGTTACAGGCAATAGAAGCTTGACAGCCACAATTATTATACAGGCTCGGTGCAGGAGCACCTGTCAAGGGGTTGGGTCTAACCTATGCAAGGTGACGGGGGAGGGGGTCCAGTACACGCACTGAGGTCCCTGGGAACCTCAGGAACGTAGCGACGAAGAAAAACTTACCCAGTCTTAGCTCCCCGAAGTTCCCGCATCCTATTTTCTTTCCAACTCGGAAGTTGGGGCCCACCATAAGAATCCCCGAGCTGGAGGACATGCTGTGCCGACTAGTATGCATGGCACTCCGGCCGCCGCCTCCTCCGCCTGCGCTTGACCTGGATACTCGTTTGTTTGCTTCCTCGCGGTTGCTATCCTTCTCTCTGTCTCTTCCTTCACGTTTCTGCATACTGTATCACACACAGGGCGTCAACGACAGCCTAATGGACCACTCGTGCACAAAAAGACTGTTCGGGTAAAGCCTGTGGGCCAAGGCCTAGGCCTGCGAGTCCGGGTATCGGGCTCGGGGCCCTAGCCATTCAACCATGCCCCTCCGGCTGCACTTTTCCACAGGTCCACTTCACACCGACTATCAAGAACTCTTCACAGCCAACGCGTTGCGGGTACACGACGAACACACCAACATTGCTTTAACGAAGGAGAGACGGACTTGGCTATTCTCCACTACCACCACCAGCGGCCGCCATCTTCCCAACCCTATTAACTTAGCGCACGGCTACAACCAACCACTTGCCGCTATGGCCGATACTGCCCAATACGCTAAAAAATAATGCGCTTGATAACCGAAGCGACTAGGTAATTTTTCTTGACAGTTGCGAGGTAAACACTACACTTGGTCAACAAGAGTTCCTTAAAATGATATGTGGCGGGGCTACTTTGTTTGGTAACAATTCGTTGCTCGATGTAGTGAGAGCCACAGTACCGCCAACAACACAAGGGTAAAAGATGAGTCATACAGTTTTATTTCCCGGCGGCCGCCGCAGATCGTTGCAAACCACTCGCGACGTTCATGGCGCGGCCTAGGACACCAAGTCTGTTGACTTTCAGTCACTACAGAAACGAAAAACTGCCATGGGAATGGTCTATGTCGGAGGGTTAGGGATGATCGAGGGGTCACTGGCCGTGAGGCAGCTGTTGCGGCAGTAGCAGTGGGGGCTGGGTAGGCCGAGTGGAACCACCACCGCAACAACACGGACCGGACAGCCCCGCCCGCCCCGGGCCGCAACGCGCAAAGGGAGAAAGGGCGACAGCGGCGACGGGCGGTGTAAAGAGAAAAGTTCGGACGAAGCCATTGCAATGAAAGTCAAAGCTAAACCGCACAAGCCGCCGTTAGCACATTATGCCGCTAGGGTGCCGGTAGGGGTGCCACTGTTGGCTCTGGTCAAAACAGGGTGGGAAGGGGCTGAGGACGGAGGGAAGTACAGCACAGTCAGAAAAAGCGATGGCGGGCGAGATGGTACGGCTTTTAGGATGGGGCGCTCTAGGAGCGTATGAATATTTTAGAAATTTGGGGGCCAATTACCATTTTTTTAATAGGGAGGTTGAGCAGTGTGAAAGAAATGCAGATCTTTACCTTGAATGGGTATCCACGATAACCGTTGCTGGCGTCCATTGAACGTCCACCGAATTCACGATTTTTTTGCCACTACTTTGCTGTCTTTTAATTCATTTCAGTGATTTTGTTAGTCCATTTCTTAATAGGCCTACGTAACCTATACTTTGTTGTTCTGGGGGATCGGGGGGGGGGTCAGCTGAGCCCGAAAACTCGACGTTTCCTACGCCACTGACGCTTTTCACTTTTCCTCACAACGAAGATGCTCAGATCTGCTTAACCAACCACCTGATGAGGGCAAGGGTGGTTTGAATGGGGCAAGCCCCCCCCCCTCCCCTCCCCACGTCCCAAATGAGACGCCTGAAAGTAGGCAACATATGCGCCCACACCTAGATTTTTTTTGGCAGTGATTTTGCCAATATAGGCACTGCCACGCCACTACGTACTGCTGTCCGTGCGTTCATTGCATAAGAGCTCGTGGTCTGTAAAATTATTTTTGCCTTTACCTCTTAGGCCGAAGGGAGGGAGGGGGCACGGGTGACGCGTCGTATCAGCTGTTGTGAGCATCTCCAGATACAATATCGGCAAATGCGCGCACGTCTAGCTTTCGTCTTTTACGCCTGCGCCGAGAGCGATAAGGCCATGTCGAGAGGGGGAGGGGAGTGCCAACAAAAGTGCGACGCCGCTTTAAGTCGTGCCTGATATACTGGCGATAGATTGGGGAACGACCGCGGGCCCGGCCACGGCGGCCACTGGCCAGAGCGGCGGGGTACTGATGAGATCACCCACTATACGACGAAACCCGCTACTTCTGCAGTGACTGTACCGCATGCAGGCATGTGGGTGGGTTTGCCTATCGTCGCTGACCACGGCGCCTTAGCACGACTCCCGACCGGATAGGTAACCCGCACTGCCCGCACGCACGCCTGCGTGCGGCACAGTTCAACTACAAAAGTTGTAATACGCACGACGTAGCCACCCTGGCGTCCCAAATGGATATGGATACTCATAGTGCAAATAACTATGTATTTCCTTTTTAGACAGTAAGATGGCTGTCTACCCGAATGTAAAAGTTTCCCGTTGCCGATCGCTGTTCCGGTTTTGATAAAGATTGCCATTATGACGTTCCAGTTCCAGTTCTGATAAGCCGATTGACGCTGATAAAGATCTGTCTTGCTATATTTTCTGTCGAGGAGGTACACGCGGTCTAGGGTTCGTCGTCAGTGCGATTCGCGTAACGCGATATAAGTCATCAGCCCAAAACAATGTACCAGGAAGCTACCGATGATTTTTTTCTCATTATTGTTTCTGCGTAGTCCTTAATCATGCCTGAATAAATAAGAGATTCGTAAGGTTCAACAGTTCATCTAGGAAGCTCGCAAGGGCAAACGACCCTGCAAAGAAAAGGAGGGTAATGATGTGGGCACTAGGGGTATAAGGGGAAGGGGGATGACGGTGGACTCCCCGACGACGTGTCCCGCCTCGCCCAGCCCCCCC
>NW_026267267.1:624501-640557 GCF_000697945.3 Frankliniella occidentalis | reverse complement strand
TTTTTACCGCTTCCAGCCCCGCCCACCCTACCTAGTACCCTACCCACCCCTAGCGCGAAGAATGCGGTGTAGCACGGGGCAAAACGACGAAACCGTGCCACGAGAGAAGATGACTGCACAATAACAAACAAATGGATGAAAATAACAACAAAAATAAATAATGTCAGCCATTGAATGAATCCCATTCTATAACTTCCTTGCCGCTAGCATCCCCCTCTCCCTCCCCCATCCCCTCCCCCTTCCCTACCCCCGTGTGTCAGTCGGCTCTACTTCGACTTCGGTTGCATTCGGGTCCAGTTCGGAGCACTTCGTGAGTCAGTGTAAGTGTGTGGTGTTCCTTGTTGAGATTCTCTTGGCAGCCCACCCAGATTGGGCTTCTGCTTAACGACTGAGAATGAGAGTAAATTTTGTCTGCTGATATTTGCTGTCAATACAACTATTTTGAAAAAATTGAGTCTTTTTCTGTGGACTCCATTGGCAGTCAACCTCTCGGTCCTTAAGTCCATCAAAATTTGGTGAAACGTAAGTGATCAAGGACTTCTCCTAGCTGATTCATTCATGTCTTTATCCAAATTTTCTTTAAATGTATACTCTTTGATCAGTGTATCTTCGTCATGAGTCCAATCCAAAATCTCGTTGGTATGCTTTCTTTCTTTTACTCTAGTCTATGTATCGAACGGCATCAAATTTAGATGTAGATAATGCTCTTTCCTAACCTTACCTTTCCAAGTTTAGACCCGTCTAAACAAACATAATTTCCAGTGTAAGTTTGTTGTTTTACAGAGTTATATTTCCCTACTCCTCTCCTTGCCTATCTGCATCATTCATATGGCCACAAGCTATCCTTTTAACTTTCTTGCTAGCGTCATGTTGAAATGCAGAATGTGAGCACTCCCTAAACTTTTGTGTAAATGTCAAGTTCTGTGTTGAATTTTATTTTTAGTTTATTATTGGTCTTTATATCTATCATCCTATGCCAGTAGAATGCCACTGTGATATTTTCATCTAATCACTGCGAGTCTTTACAGGTTCTTTGGCATACTTCTAAATTTTCCATTTGTCTGCAGCTGATATGGATGAAATTTTGAGTGATGGATAGTCTGCATATATCTCAGTCTGGAACTGGAAGCAGCAAATCATCTAGTCGCTCAACCTCTCCATGCCCTCCCCACAGCAAGGCTGCTGTCACAATAAGTCATACAAGTAGCTCAGCTACAGGTGCCACATCCAAACACGGGAATGCAAGCTCGTAAGTCTGATAGTCTGTGTGTACCTCTAAGGTGTTAATGTAGCAGTGCATTGCATTGTAAGACATCAATGTTTAAAATTTTTGTCATCAAACCTTTGACTTATTGTTAGAAGCTTCTAAGCTATTTTCCCAGTTAGCATCGTAGTTTTCAGGCATTTCTTTCAATACTGTTTTGCTGGCAACACATATATTTGTTGGAAATTTGGAACTTCTATTCTATAGTATAGTTTTTTGGAAATATTTGAATGATCTATAAGCAAATTGCAGGCTACTGACTTCTGATAAAGGATGCATTTGTATCTAAATTCAACTTTCTTTACATAATTTAAGAATTCTCAAAGACGTGTATGTGACTTGACTCTTTTTTATCAATTATTAGTAGTGCACTTTCATGCTTCATGCACTGTGCTTGTCACTATAAAATAATTTTAGTGTTAAGAAACTTTAGAGGAAGTAGTTGTATACATAATTTAAATTTTGAATGGCACTCATTATATTTGCTGCACCTTGCTGGTCCCTGGGCACTAGGTGACAGTGACAGCGGGCTCTTTGCTCAGGTTGCGACCATCAGAGGGAGCAGGAAGTGCCAGTGGATTTCCTTCATCTGCTACGATTAGTGTTGGAGGTCAATCTGCTGCAACCCACACTATGAGTCGTCGACGATCACCTGTTCCTACTCGGAGGGACCCTCCGAATGCAGCAGACATGGGCACACCACATTTGCCACGACCAGACCCTGTTTCAGCCCAAGTTTCAGAGGAAGATGTTGTTGTATCGCCATCAATTATTGGAATGCATGTTGAGGAAGAGGTTTGTTAATTCAATTTACTCTATTCTCTTAAATTGCCTGAGCTAAGTTGAAATCATGAAAATTATTTTCCTTTCTTTTGTGCAGGACTCTCAGTACCTGGCATCAACTTCAATTCTATCAAATGGCTCAACAGAGCTTATGTCAACCACAGTAGATGAAGCGGATAGCACTAGTGAGGGTACCCGCACTCGTACTGCTATTGAACATATGCAGACCAAGATAGCAAGAACAAAAGACCAGATACGCGTAGAGCAAACAGCTAGAGATGGTAGGCAGAAATTGAAAAATTTGACTTAAATGACCAAATCAGCCAACAAAGTTTACTAATCTGTCAACCTACTTTTCCAGAAAATGTTAATGAATACCTTAAACTAGCATCAAATGCAGATAAACAACAGTTGACTAGAATCAAGGCAGTGTTTGAAAAGAAAAATCAAAAGTCAGCCCAAATTATATCACAGCTGCAAAAGAAATTAGATAGCTACCAGAAAAAACTTCGGGACTTAGAACTCAATGGAGCTAGTTCTGGACATAGACAACCTAGGGAAATGCTACGTGATATGAGTCAAGGATTAAAGTAAGACCAACGTAACATTCTAAAATATAAAAATGATTTCTTCCACAATACCAACCGTTAAACACTTATGCATATTTCAGAAATGTTGGAGGTAACATTCGGGATGGCATCACAGGATTTTCTGGGTAAGTTTTAGATCTTGGGTAAAGTTGCCATCTCAAATTCAATGTCTTGTCTTACCTATCAGAAAATTGGAAATGTGATGGTGTGCTTGTGAAAATGATTGTGCTAGTTGAAAGGGGTGGGTGCTGGAAATATGATTATTCTATAATTTCTGCAAGCGTTCCCTTATGACATGGCATGCTTGGCCTGCTTGAGAATAATGCATTTATTTGCTTTCATTTGTCTTGTGCTTACTGCATTTTACCCCTCTTTGTGACAGTGGTGTGGTTGAGAACATCAAGGGAGGCCTACATGGTGCGGCAGAGTAAGTTTGCTTGCCTATTTTATTTGGAATTATTCCTTAACTGACTTATAAGATGATGTTAATGGTTGTTTATAAGAGTGATATCCTCTTGTTATTTTGAATTTTATTTTGCAAGGCACTATAATTCAAATTTATAGGACAACATTATTAATGTTGAAATATGTTGAATTATGCGCAACTTTAAAAATTATTTTTTTGTCAATCTGTATTTTTTCCCTTTTTGTTTTACCATTCCTTTTTTTTTCTTTCTAGAAGTGTAATGTCAAAGCCAAGGGAATTTGCCCACCTCTTAAAAAATCGGTTTGGTAGTGCAGACAACATAAACCAACTGTCAAGTATGTAACACAAACCCAGTTTTACTAATCTAATCTAATACTGAGGTTAATTTCAATTAACTATCTCTGCTTGTATGTAAAGGAAATGGTGACAACAACAGTGGAGAGGAAGAACGTGTACACCATGGCAGCGCAACACTTCCAGGAGGTTGCAGTTTGAACTCAGGTGGAAGTGGTACTGGAGGGGGAGGGGGAGGTAGTGTTAGTGCTACTGGTGTCAAGTTTACTTCTGATGAGGGATCAGAATGCAGCTCTGTAACAAGTGAGAGTATTCCACATTCTGGCCATCCTCATACTTCATCTCATCCTCCACATCACACTTCACACCTCAGTCCAACCAACTGCTCAATTGAGGTCCTTTTAACCGAGTTGAGAGAACAAAGAGAAGAGTTTGACAGACTGCGTAGAAAATTAGATGATAACAAAGTAAGTGGCAAAACATTTTATAGCCTCTCTAAAAGAAAGTGAAAACTTATTTTAACATTGTTGCAATCATGTCTGCATTTTTTAGGAAGTATTACAACGAGAGATAGTTGAGCTAAACCACCTACTGCAGGAAGAACGGTTTCGAACTGAGCGATTAGAAGAGCAGGTAAATGATCTTACTGAACTTCACCAGAATGAGGTGGAAAACTTGAAACAAACAATGACAGACATGGAAGAAAAAGTTCAGTACCAAAGTGAGGAAAGACTCAGAGATATCCATGACATGCTGGAGAGCTGTCAGACAAAGGTAATTTGCAAAGTCCTGAAATGTGGTGTTTTTACAACTTGGCACGTTTGTCTGTTTTATTCATTATTGTTGTCATTCACTCTTCTAGATTTCTAAGATGGAACACCAGCAACTACAACATCAGCAATATGTCACTTTAGAAGGCATTGACAATTCCAATGCCAGAGCTTTGGTAGTGAAGCTCATCAATGTTGTATTAACAGTCCTGCAAGTTGTGTTATTGATTGTTGCCACTGCTGCTGGCATCATAATGCCTTTCCTCCGCACCAGGTTAGTGAGTGGATCTGGAAACACTGTTCTTGATTGCAATTTTATCCCAGTCACTGCTGCAAACATATAAAGTACATGCCTATCATGGTTTAATGTTGTTCATCCATCTTATCACCTTACTAATAGGACATCAGCTTCAATTGACACTGTAACTAGCATGTTATGTTTCTTGCAGGTTGCGAGTGCTAACAACAGTTATTCTAATTGCCAGCATTGTTGTGGTTCTAAAGCAATGGCCTGAAGTCCGTGATATTGGCAGCCATGTCATGCGCTTCCTCAAAGAAACACTAGCTTTAAAGTAGTAAGTTTGCTTACCAATTGATTCATTTTGATGCATGTGCTTTTTCCTTATGATGTGGGTGGACTGATTTACAACTGTACACTTGCCACTAAACTGAATTAATAATTTAACCCAATCTTAGTAAAACCTGTGTCTATCTTTAAAAGACTGTTTTCCTAATCATGGCTTAATTTGTGCTCTATTAATACTGTATGTGCATTATATCAACTGGAAAATCATTATATCATCTATTTTCTTGTGCAATACTCCCTATAATTTCCTCTTTTTGTTTTCTTTCAGATCAAAGTGAGGGAGAGCAAGAAGTGCTCAAGACGTGTGACAAGCAAATTTACAAATGAGGATAAGAAAAAGGCTGACTCATTCACAAATAAGATGTCTGCATTGCCTTGAAGAATCCATGTCAATTTACGTTCCTGCTGCAGTTACAGTACAATTTATTTAGGTTTAAGATATTTCCTGTAAATGGACCATGGCGTATTGTTACAAGGGAAGTGCTACTTATCTTAGAAAACAACCATGACATGAAAAGAAAACAAGTTTGTGAAAGGAAGACTGAATGCATTCCTAGTTCATTGTTCAAGTTTTTGCTGGCTTAAATGTTCCAGTATTTTACTTGAGCATGTCTGTTTGTGTATGGTGTGTCTGACTGTGTGTGTGAGTGATTTCTAATGCCTCTTTACATGCAAAGCTTTTAGCACAATGTTTTATATAGATTGAAGCGCATTCTTGTAAGGAGGCATTTTATTATTCCTGTATTTGCTTATTTTTTGGCCGCTATTTTTTATTTTATCAAGTCTCAGATCTTTTTCTCATGAAACTTTGAAGAATCTTGGTGAAGAGCATGTTTTTAGGTAGTCCTGTTCGGTAGAAATACCGTTCCACCTAGATACTGCCTCCACTGTACTCCACCAGCTCATTGAAATCATTTTTCGTTTTTCTGCTGTAACTTGAGATGTGTCATGTGAAAGAACCAAATTACTTACAGCAGTGCTTAATCGATTTTTCTGAACTCAAAATTAAAATTTTAATTTTGTCTCATCATTGCTAATATGTATGTTGCCAGGCACCAAAACTTTTGATCTTTGAGTCAGTTAAGTATAGTTTTTGGAATCTTGCATGAGGTATTATTAACATTTAATATCCATATGAAACAAGGGTTGTGATTCAAAGCAACAACGGAAAGTTGCCATATAGTAAGTTACTTCAAATATTTTACTATGAAACAATCCTGATCTGGTTGAAGAATTTCATGATTTTTATGTTGAATGTTTCTGGAGAGAGTGGTTTACAATTTTGTGTAGCTTCATTCAAGGTTAATGTTTCATGGGTATATTACCAGTCTAATTACATACATTGCTGTGTTTCTGTTCCTGAGAGACTTATTACCATGTGATCTTAAAGAAGTTGATGTAACCTCTCTCTCAGTGCCCAGTGAAATTTAAAGTTCCTGTGTGATTTTGACAAGTGAAATTTTATCTATCAATGTTTTTTTAAGTACTTGTGGTTGTATCTCTAGTTTTTTCTTCTTTCTACTGGTTTTAAAGATCTTTTGGCGTTTCTTTGGAATAGGAACATATTCTCTAGTAGTTGTTTTTTTCTCTGTGTTGTGAAGTGTTGGTTTTACAGAAACAACGAAAACATTGTTGCCTCTTAGTTTTAAGTAAATGGAATCGCCGAATGCCCCTGCTTGGTGACCACCGAATTTTGATGATTCAGTATTGTCATCCACATCGTTACCCTTGAAAAAAACTATTTGACAATGTTTTCAGCATATGAGTAAAAGGTCTGCATTCATTAACACAAAATTAGCTTTCCCCTGGGGTCTCCTTTTAAGTAAATTTATGGGTGTTGCCAATGCACGCCAAATTTTTCTTACTTTTATTTTAATTAAAAATTTCAGAGACTTTGGCTTGTTTTAAGTTTCAGATTGCTTAATGCTTTTCATTATATATGTGCCATAGCCAGCCTTTTAGGTTTTTGTTGGGTTTGCACAATCATGTGTGGGTGATATCTTTTATGTCTAAAGTTTATTACCTGTAACTGAAAGTTCTGCGCATCGAGTTGGAAACACAGTTTATAGTGTATTTCATGCATCAAATTTAAATTACCGGGCAGGCAGTGTCAATTCTAAATTTGTGTATGCAGAAGCAACCCTGGTTCATGGAGAGTAGTGCCAAGTTCTCATTCATGTTAAATTGTGTTCCATATAAGTTTCCACCAAATTCTTGCTAAATTGGATTTTAGTTTTCCAATCACATCGCTTGTATGTTTGTCAACTTTTTGGTAGGTGTAGAGTCACAGTGGGTTTGAGAGTAGGTAGTTTGTACCACACTGTTTGGGTTTGACTGTGTGTCTTATTGTTTTCATATCTTCATACAATGAACTTATTGCCCATCATATTTTACTTGAAATCAATACTTTGGCAACATCTTTCTTGTGTGAAGTACTCTGAGGTTGTTTGAATAATGTTATATTTAAGTTTCATAAAACTTGTGTCAGTTATGATATCTCAAGATATTTCTGTTGCTATTATATTATTCTTTATGTTAAGTTTCCATTCTTTACAAAGATGCCAAAGTCTTTTGTTTTATTTTAAGTACACTTTCTTTTATATCTATATTTTTTTGTGGTATTTTGACTGTCAGTACGGCTTGAATACTTTGCCTTTTCATATTACTTATGATTTGATTTAATAGAATATTTATGAAGGGTGCATTGACATTGCTGTATGCATTGCTCATTTTTATTTTCATTCTGGTTCCTTAAAGGATGAAGGAAGGATTTATGTTTCTGTCCAGTACTTTCTGTTGTTTTTAAATTTGATCCTTAAATCATCTGTCAGTGCTGTACCTATTCATATTTTGGAGATTGTGGAAGAGTGGTTAAGAAATTCCAAACCTAAAATCTATTTAGATACACAGTTTTGAAAGGGTGTACCTAATTCCATTTCTGACGATTGCAACATGGTCTCTACATGTAGGTTACATGCAAATTGATTATTGGATGTATTTACCTATGCATTGTGTCAGGATGAAAGAAGAAAGTGTGAAATACCGCCTAGATACCGGCCACCATGGTTTTGTTTCAGATTTACCTACATCTATCATGTTTAGGTAGTTTTTATTCCCTTCTCTCAAACCTTAAATTTTTATTTCCCTTGGAATGGTAATACGACAGAGATAGAATTCCTCCTTTTTTTAAATTATAGTATTTGAAACCAAATATATTTTAAACATAACAGAAAACCACAGTTAAGATTTGCTCTCTTTGAAAACTGAAACAGAGTAACTTTTTTTACAGTAATGTGTTAGCTGAAGTTGGATTTTTACAGAATAGCTGGGATATCACAAAGTGTAGCCAGATCCAACTTGCAAAATTTGCAGTATTTTTGCATCCATTCACCTTACATAGTTGTAAAGGGCCTAAGCACATCTCAACAGGTTGGTTTCCTTCCAGATTTGACCTTTTACAGGGCCATTGCCAAAGTTACATTATTTTTGATACAGTAATTAGATTTCTGGAAGAAGTAGACCAGTCTTGTGAGGATTTGTGTGAAGTACTTTCCAATCTTACCTGAGCAGCAAAATTGTAATTTGAGTCCAAAGAGGCCATTGCACCGAGGTCTTGTGGCACTGATAATTGAAACTAGGTAGCTGCGCTCTGTTTTTCATCCCAGGTAATTACTTTCAGTGGGTTTAGGATTTGTGTTGGATTGATTGCAATACTTGTGTTGCATGTTATGTTATTCATGTTAGGGAAATAGCATTCTGTTAAATCGCTGGAAAAGTTCATACTTTTCAACATGAATTTTTGATTCAGCACAAACAGCTTCCTTTAGGGATAATGGTTGTCACCTAAAGTCATGATATGCATAACTTCTGATGATGTATAGGCCTTCTCTAGGTTTGTTTTAGGAAGTTGAGAGATGGGTTCAAAACTTACTGAACTAATTACAGTTTTAAGCTGAAAATGTAAATTTGTCTATAGATTGGCACTTGTTATTTTTGACTGGTGGCCATACTTGTACTGGTGTGAGATTAGCCTTTTTTAAAATTTGTGGAAGTTGTTCCACATAAACTAGGTAAACTGTTTGGATCAGAGTAACATTCCATTCTAACTTGTAAGACGCTGCAAGCCAGTATAAATTACTGCTTGCATTGTCTGTGATGGAAGTTTGGTGGAACACCAGTGTGTATAGTAAATTTATCAGAACATCTGTGATATTGGCACAGCAGTGATTGTAATGGATTGTAATACTTTCATTTAGATAATTTTGATGTGATTTGTGTATTGTCTGCTTGAAATGAAGTTCATGTATTCAAGTTGATGGTAAGTTACAATGGGTACTTTAATGACCTTATTATCAACTGTCTGAAATCATGTTTATTAGAAATTCTGATCTGCTCTTAAGGCAGCTGCATAGAACTGAACATGATTTTGAATTTACAGAACCGCTGCAATCCAGTTTAATATTTATGCACAGTGAAATTTATTCAAATGTACATTTAAATACCATTTGTAGCCCTCTGACATTTGGTATTGATTTATTTTGCTGACTAGCATTGGTTATTTGGATCATTTAAAGTTATAACTACATAATTGAAAATCACTGTAAAGACAAAAATATTCAGTGCCCCAAAACTTGTTTAAACATTTGTGAAATCAATATGGCTACCACCACAAGCAGTTGCTTCTTTCATTATTGTATAATATCCAATAATAACTTATGTAACATGCTCTGAAGGAAAGAAGCCAGCTGCAGTGGTGATTGTACTACATTAATATGTGAATTACAAAAATATACGGGGCATATTGTAAAATATAGTACCTATTTTTATCCCAATATTTCTGATTTCTTTCAATGCTACTACATTACCCAAATCTTTTATCTCTCCCTTCTTCCCCCTTTTCATTCATTCAAACTTTGTTCTGATTCATGATTCTTCATTATTCACAGAATAGAACTCTGGAGGTATTATACTCACTCAGACTATATTCAGAAAGTAGTTGATAAAGAAGATTTCTAGAATTTGATAGCTACTTTGACACTGTTGTTCAAAAATGTTGTCAACCATAAAACAGGTACATTGTTACTTATTTCAGTAATTTGTTGACTCTTTGCTGATTAGCAGTATATGAGGTCTAATCTTAACCTTACAAAAGTTTTGTTTTAATCCTTGATCTAACTGCTCTTGTCATTCAAAGTTGCAGATTCTACAAAAATTGTCACCAATATGTCCAAAGAAATTTAGCTCATCTTCAGTTAGCTTGGGAGATGGTGTAACAAAAGTTTCATTTAAGGATGGTGTAAGGACAATAACTTTGTCAGGCCCCTCACGGTATGATCACGAACCATGATTGAAATTCTTTCACTCTAAAATGATACACATATTTACAAGTATTAGTTAGTATCAATTTTTTTAAATCTCACTCTAGGAATGCTCTTTCCTTGAAGATGATGCGGGAACTGACAAACAATATAATAGAAGATGAAAACAATGTAGCACTTAGAGTTATTGTACTGAAAGCCGAAGGCCCCTTATTTTCTGCGGGCCACAACCTGAAAGAGCTGGTAGGTAATCTACTTGTACACTGCCATCATAGGCCTACCTCGGCCCAAGAAAAAACCTTGACTGGGAAAGAAATATCTCATTCTACTTGCTCATTTATGTTCAACGATCTTATCAATTTTTGGTTCTGTCAATGATAGACTTCTGACACTGATAAGGAAACTCACAGAGCAGTTTTTAAAGAAGCATCCAAGTTGATGATGAGTATTCTTCAAAGCCCTGTACCAGTAATTGCATCTGTTCATGGTCTAGCAGCTGCTGCTGGTTGCCAGCTGGTTGCTGGCTGCGACATAGCAATTTGTTCTGAAAAAGCATTTTTTTCCACACCAGGGTCAGTTTATGTATTACATATCGCGTAAAAATATGGTATGAAGTGTAGGTTGTTGATTGATTTGTTTTAGTATGTGCTTTGTCGCTCTATTTTAGCGCTCAGGTGGGCATATTTTGTTCCACACCTGGTGTTGCTCTGGTCCGTACCATCCCTGCCAAAGTAGCTGCTGACATGCTGTTTACTGGTGATTCCATTTCTGCTCATCAAGCACTTCAGTATGGACTTGTAAGCAGAGTAGTATCAGAAGACAAGCTTGGTAAGCAATATAAGGCAGGTGTCACCTGTTCAGTGTAGGGGACCTCTATTGTTTTTTGATTAATTATTATTTTCAGATGAAGAAGTTTCAAAAGTTACCACATCTATAATATCGAAGAGCAGAGCAGTCATTTCACTTGGCAAGAAATTTTTGTACTCTCAAATCCAAAAAGATGTTTACTCAGCTTATAGGTTTGTGGAGCCACAATGAAAATTCCTGGGCACATATTCTTTTATGGCAGTTCTCTGATATTTTTTCTTGTTGTTGTGCAGGCTTGGAGAGAATGTTATGACCAGCAATATATCTATGGCTGATGCCCAAGAAGGAATTAGTAGTTTCTTACAGAAAAAGAAACCTGTATGGAAACATACATCTGACTGATGGGACATAAAGATCCTTTTGTGATAAATTTTTGATATATTTCATTCCCTTTGTTTTTGTTATCACTGTATTTGTGTAATAAAGATTGTGTTTGTTATAAATTTGAGGTGTTGGTAGAAATTTCTCTAGACAAATGTTTTTGTAAGTAATAGATTTAATATTTTAGGCACCTACACAATTACATCAATTAAGGCCTAACTTATCAGCACAAAGGTAGTGGATAGAGTGACAATAATAAAAACAGAATAATTATTCTAATCAGTTTACTCTTAGTAAAGATCACATACTTGACTTTTAAGTACAGTAAGCAGCACATTCTCTTAATTTCACATATAGTTTAAAAAGTAGAAAAAATTAGAGCTGAAGCTCGATGTTTCTAGCTCATTTTACGGCAATATTGGCTCACTCATCAGCAATATTTTAAATAGAATGCCTTAGTGATTGATGTGTCTTTTTTCTTATACAAAAAAACATCATCTATCCAATATCTCATGGTGACAATGAATAATAAATTAAAATGGGCAAAAGGTTGAGATCCTCCCCACATTTGCACAGGTACACTTGAACATAAAATAAGTCTAGTAAATACATACCTACGATTAACTACCTAGTTGGTTTAAGGTGTGGGGAGGTCGCACCAGAATTCTAATTTTCTGCTTTTCTATAAAAAGCCAACATCTTAGGAGGACCACACATTAGAAATGACTAGTCCTTTTATTGAAAAAGAATAACTTAAGTTAAAGGGTGATGTGGGTAGGTCAAATAAACATTTTCAAAAATGAGTGATTTTGCCAGAGTCCTTTCCAAACAGAAAGTCAACAAAGAAATCTGTCCATAAAATAAAATTTAGGATACACAAGTTATTTTTGATTTCTCTATCTATCATAATTGCCATAAATTATTATTTAGGACTTCCCTGACAATTTAATTACCAGAACACATCAGACAACATCTTTGATGTGGCTGAAGTGTTTGTAAAAGCTGTCACAAAACAATTTACCCCGCAAACTTAGGACTAGTCCAGGAGAACTCCTAGATCATTGATCCCTTCATAGCTCTATCAGTTCCCCATTTCTCCATATCACACACATCCATACCAATAAGTAACAGAAATACCATTCATTCAAACAAACCATTCACTCATTTCATTCACACTCAGTCTCTTTCTTAGCCAAGACATCAATTTGTCATGAGCTTGCAGTAAGTTTCTCCAGCCTGGAACATAGGTGGGACTCATCTTCTGAAACCAAATTCTTTATCATCTGTGTGGATGTTGAATGAAGGCACTTTCCTTCCCATCTTGCCTTACCAGAGGCATGTGACTGAATAGAAAGAAGATAAATTTAGTAAAACTGTTCTGATAAAATCGAATTAGCAGCAGAACTAGCATATGAGTGTAAAACATACCATGGTTAAATCTCGCTTCCAAGTACCTCCACAGCGGCCATCACAACGAGGGCATGGTCGCTCTAAGGAATATCCTCCACACTCCTGACAATCCAATGAAACATGATCTTCATGCCAGCTTACACCGCACCTAAAATATAAAATAGTCATATAATTATTATATTTGGATTTTTTCTGGTATCAGATACAGTGTGTATTTTACATAAGTATAAAACTTACGTGAAGCATGAGTTGAGCTGTAAGCGCAATTCCTCAATTGAAACAACAGGCTCCTGTACAGAAGCAGTTGAGTTTGCTGAGTTGGCGACAGAGAATGAAATGTGGGCATCGTCAAGAGAGCTGATGCTGCTTAAGCTTAAGCTTTGACTCTTGTTCAACATCCTCATGGTTTCCACTCGTGCGATTGACATTGGGGACGACACTGCAACAAAATGAAACATAAAATTAAATACAATGAAGAATATATATTTTAATTATTCTAGTCTAATGACTAATCTAATCTCTATGAAGCTGGTACGGTTCATGGGGGAATTAAATCAAAACTCAAGCAGTGGAGTAACCAGGTTAGCAGTCTACCAAAAATATTTGGAAAGTCCTGTATCAATATGCATCTGCGATGCACCGCCAGGAAGTCACAGAACATCCCCAACCCCTAAAAGTCAATCTACCTTCAATTAGTCAAGGACTGCACTCTTGCTTCACTGTGAAACTGACAACTCTACGCTCGCCTCGCCGTAAGATTGTCCCACAACCGCGCCAGACAGACACAGGACCACGCCCGCAACCTCCCCCCTCCTCGGTCAGTGCACCACCTCCCCCCTGGCCTGCTCCCGCCATTCCGGCCCTTCACCCCACTCGCCGCTTCGCGCCGCCACTCCCTTGTGCGGCGTGGCGCTGCGTGTTGGCCGTTGCAGAGGGTAGTGCTGCTGCCGGTGGGGATTTGGGGGGGGGGGGGGGCTTAGCGTCGGGCGTGGTCGGGATGTTGAACTCTTTGCGTCTTCGACCCTTATTATCACCCGCTCCCGCTAGAGTCGGCGTTCTCTGATTCCGCAGAGCGCTCTACCACCGCATCTTATGGTCGTGTCTCATGGGTTCGACAAGGACGGAGGTACGAAACGAAAGGCTCGAGCGGAATCAGTTACTGCTCAACATCGCCCCCCCCCCTTCCCGTCACCCGTTCCCTTCGCACAGGGGCCACTGAAGAGCCCTACACGCCTCGCCCTTACGTTACGCAAACAACCTGTTCCGATCGAGGTTGCATCGCGTTAAAGCGATGACAGGTGGAGAGAGAGAGAGAGAGAAGGGGGGGGGGGGGGGGGGGAGGCTGGACTCGAGGCTCACGGGCAGCGAAGGAAACCCTTCAGCTAGTGGGTCCAGGATCCAGAGCAGGAGCAGACGCGGAGCTAAGCTAGGCTGAGCGAGCTGGCTCCGCGCCTGCAGCCGCCCTAGCGGCGCTAGCCTGGTCCCTGGCTGTCCTTGTCCCGCCTGCTGCCAGGGGAGGTGGGGCGGGTGAAGAGGGAGCGAGCGAGACAGAGACAAAGACAAGGAGGGAAGGGGAGAGGGAGACAGAGAGACAGAGAGAGAGAGAGAGAGAGAGAGAGAGAGAGAGAGAGAAGAGGGGAGAGAATAAAGGCAAGGTGCATGTGCGACCTCGGCGAGAGTCCACGGGGATTGTCACACACTCACATACTGCGTCGCCTGGCATGGTGTCGCGGCGCAGCGGCGCACTCGACTTTGCGCAATGAGACTCCGACAGGAGAGCGCACACACGCACACACACACACACGCACACACACACACATGCATATGAAAGGAATCCCCCGAAGAGCAAGTCAGCCTACTAGATAGGCAACCTGTTGGAGAAGACGCACAGGTGCACAGCTGGTTGCCTATCTCCAGCGAGTTAGGCGCGCTGCTCGACAACGGATGAAATTTCAAGTTAATGCGTGGCAAATTCTGATGGACGCGAGGAGCTCCCGCAGGCCGTCGGGCCGCTTCCGGCCCTGGCAACGCTGCCGACGACCCGTGAGGGCCGGGGCCGGGGAGGACAGGACACGGCCCGAGACGAGCGAGAGGCCAGGCACCAGGCCAGGCAAACGACCTTCGTGGTGTGCGTCGCGGCTGGCGGCTCAGGCTCAGGAACCAGGAGCCCCTCCACCACCACCGCCACTCGCTTGCAACCCAGCTTGCAAACTGAAATTATAGCTAATAAGAGGATGTCGGCAGAGGATCTCGCAATTTTGCAAAAGTTGAATTAGTTGCCGGGTAGGCGAAGGCGCGGCGGCGCGGTGGAGTGACAGGAAAAAGATTAGAAACGCGCAAAACTGTCGTTCCGGTCGGAAGAGGCGGACCGGAGGCATGTCGAGAACTCACGCCGAGGGACCGAAGTCCAAGCGTCGGAGAGAACGTCTCCAAGACTCGTTCGCGCGAAAGTGTTGGCAAAAAATAAAATAAAAGGGGAATGCAAACGTGGATGCGGATGCGGTAACTCTGAACCAACATACGAGAACGAGAACTGTCGAAGTTCGCAAACAAAATGTGACCCAGTGCAGGTGCGACGGCCAGTCCAGTCCAGGCGAGAGTGAAAGCGTCCTTCTGAACGTTCCAGACTGTTTGTAAACAGCGCCACGTGTGGAGCGAGGCGGATGGAGGCCAGCACCTCGTCTCGCCTCGACTCAGCCTCCAGCCAGCTCCAGCCAGTCGCGGGGAGGGGGAGAAGGTGGCCTGCATTCTGCGAGTTTTGCTTGCCTCCTCCTCCCCCTCCTCTGTCTCTCGCCTGCACCGCGCCAGCCTTCTTCGCCGTAACCTGGCCTATTATCGCACGCGCCTTTTTGTTTATGTTGTTTCTTTTTGCTCGCGAGCCGGTTGCCGGGCGAGCGCTGACCTCACCCAGATCTCACGCGCGCTCTCTGTCTCTTTCAAGCCTCCCAAACGTTGACGCTAACTAGATTGGCACGCGTCGCGCGCCTCCACCTCCCAAATGACATTCTGAGAATCGAGCGGTGCTAATCTGTTCAACGGGAGAGCGCACCGGAAGGGGCCGGGCCGGGGCCGAGCCGGATGCGATGAGCCGAGACGTGGCGGACCGCAATACCGTTCCACGGGCACGCTCCGCAGCGCGCACCGCGAAGCGATACCAGAGGGGCGAAGGGCGAACGGAGATAGCAGGTGCGCATACCATGCAGCGCGACTTCACGTGAAGGCATGGGGGCGCGGCGGGGGCGCGGCCGAGTACTGTACCGACCGTATGGTGTCTACGCCCCCCTGGCCGCCCCCACGCCACACGCCCCCGCCTGCAGGGACACCGCCCCGGGGTAGAGCCGCCTCTACCCGCGCGAGGGGGTGGTAAGTCGAGAGGGTGGAGCGCGCGGCCCACTCGTGGGGGTAGGTCAAAGGGGGCAGGGGGGA
>NW_026267267.1:614953-620336 GCF_000697945.3 Frankliniella occidentalis | reverse complement strand
CCCGCCCCGCCCTGCACCTGATAACAGGGCCGTAGCCGTACACCGCCGCCCGGCGGCTAAACGTGTAGGGTATCTCCCACTCCCTGCGATACCGGGAGGCCTCTGAGGAGTCGGAGGCGATGCCGCTTGATTAAGACGAGGCCGTCACGCACAGATAGGTGCGGATCACGTGAAGGGCGAGTGGTCGACGAGTCGGGGAGCGGCGGGAGGGCAAGAGTGTGAAGAGGTGCGTGAACGCGCGCGAGAGAGGTTCAAAGACATGACGCAGCACAAGGACCGCGCCCGCAGGGGAGGGCGGGAGGCTGCGTGGGTAGGCAGCGGGAGCGCAGCGGTGCGCGCGGGTTGCCTATCCGGACCTTGGCAGGCGCTCCCGCCTCCAGCTCCAGCAGCACAGGGGCCGCGCGGCGGCCAGTCAGAGGGCAGCGCGGCACGCGGCCGCGTCGGGGCGGGGCCATCGCGTTTACCCTCAGGAGTACTTTGCCAACGGGGGTGATGTCAAAGCAACGTGTTACCCCCTTCTTCAGTAAGGGTACGTATAATATCAAGATATGACCCCTTAATCGTAACAGAACAACGGGCAAGAGCACAGTGGGGAACATCATGATGCAATCATATTGCCCCCGGCATGTTCAAGCCCGAGAGCTGAGAGAGGCCAGGGGGGGGGGGGGGGGTCATGTCATGCTACTATGTTACCCTCCGGTGAGGGTTACAACCGCAGCCCGTCACCGGTTCTATAGTCGCGCGACACACGCTTTCCTTGGCGGCGCGGGGCGGCGGGGGTCGGGGTCGGGCAGGTGTGCGTGCGGGGCGAGGCGGGGCGGGGCGGCGCGCGGGGCGTGCTACGGAAAACAAACGGTTTGTTTGGTTTGCAGCCGTGGCGGCCGCTCAAGGCGCCGGGCCACGCGGCGCGCTGCCACCGTCCTGCGCACACTCCCCGCGCCCCGGGTCACTGCTCTCCCCGAGGCTCTCGCCGAGGCCCTCCTCCCGCCCAACAGCAGAGCTGCACGGCCGGAGCGCCTATCGGGTCCTTGGCATCTATCGCACCTCTCTACGTGCGAACAGGCTACGGTTCGGAAACAAACTGCGACCAACTGTTGCGAGCGCGCGCGCACACACGCACAACATCTGGCGGGGCAAACGCGTCATCGCGATCACACACACACACACAGCAGATCGATATGCGACTTGAACAATTAGGAAATCCCCGACGACGCCACGACGAGGTTAACGAGAGAGAAAGAGAGGGAGAAAACGGGGGCGAGTCGCGGGAGATTTGATTGCGTAATCGGGATCGCCGAGGACGATCGCCGTATTCTGCGACTCTCTTTCGCCGATGCCCCGCCCAGGTCGTGCGGATCACCCCGGAGATCACCCTGGCGGCGTGATACCGCCGTGCCTTCAGCACGCCTCCCAGGGCTGGCGCGGGCTGGGGCCGCCGGGTCGCCGGGCTGGGGCTCAAAGTACTTGCAGTGGCTGGCCGCTCGGCTGGCCGGGCCTGGCCGGCGCGCGGACTGACCCGCTGCCTCGCTGCGGTGGACCGGGGAGCGGAAAGTGGAAGGAGGAGATGCGTGTGTGCGTTTGCGTTGCTGCTCATCCCCCCCGGCATCCCGTTACACACGCAGCTACGCAGCAGAAGCCTCTGCCAAACTTTCCGATCCCAAACGCGTGCCGGCGGCGAGAAGATGTGGCAATCGAAGTCGATGCCCCCAAATCGCCGACCCGCGCGCTGGAAGGCAACTAGAACGCCAACACGACCGACACTGTGGCAGGAGCACACAAGTGCAGCGTGGAGCTTTCCTCTGCGCCGCCGCCACGCTGTGTGTGTGGGTGTGTATGACCTTTCCTCATCGCGTGCTGAGACGGATTCCCTCCGATGAGAGTTCTATTTAGTCTCTCTGAGTCTATTTTTAGTACCACAAAAGCTATCGATTCTGTGTGTGGGTGTGTATGTATGTGTGACGCGCTTTTTGGACGTGTCCTCAAGATCATTGATCGCCTGTCACATTTTTATCTCGAGGTTGAGCTAGGCCAGGTGGCGCGGGTGGTGCGGGCTGAGCGCTCAACGCAACGATGGGGCGTGGTGGAGGGGTGGAATCGCTTTCCTTGAGCCAGAGCGGGTCACAACAAAGATGCGAGTGTGCGTGCGGGCGCGCGCGCGTGTGTGTGTGTGTGTGTGTGTGTGTGTGTTTGTGGCCAAACGTATTTCGCGATGAGTTTCGCCATGTGCAGAGCGGAACGAGGTGGCGCCGGACGGGTTGCCAACGATTTGTGCGTCGCGGGCCTCGGGGGACACCCCTCCCCGCCCCGCGGCTTTGCGTTGGCCAACGCACACCCCTCGAAGACCTCCCCTCTCCCCTCCGCCGATGCACGCTGACGTCACGCGGATCAGCGTGCGAGTAAAGCCCCGCTCTGCGAATCCGCTGCACCCTGTCACCACGGCGCCCCTTGCCCCCATTTGCCACCGTGTTGCTCCACTTTACCCCCACCCCATTTATTGTCGGAGGAGCCTTCAATGCTCTCTGTCCTAGTGGCATAAATGTTTGCAATGTGTTTCTGTTTTGAATTGAAGATGGTGGCGCCCCAATTAATGAAAACAGCAGGCAGGAGCGAAAGAGACGGATAGGCCAAGAGGGAGGCAGACAGAGAGAGTGAGACACAACAGGGAGAGGAGGGCCTTCACCTTCGCCAGTCAAGGGAGAGGGGAAGAGGGGAGGGCGCGCGTGGCCGGCGACTGGCGACAGAGCGAACAGAAGTGTGGGAACAGAAAGTGAGCGAGAGATAGAGAGAATGTGTGAGTGTGAGCAAAAGAACTTAGTTGAGTGTGCGGACTTGGAGATATCGCGGGTTAAAAAAATATCGCGGGTTAAAAAAAATGCTACCATTGCTCCTCTTACCATCTTTGCAACCGACCCTCAGCTTTTTTTTCCTTCGAATTATGTTTCGCATGAATTTATTATTCTTTCGTCTAGCACTTTGGGTGCACGAGGGCAAGGCTATGTCAGCCTCACCACTCTTTGAATGGTACGGCATATGCGGCGTTTAGAATGTTCGCAGATTTCTCAGTGCAAGTACGCAACCCACAGGGAATGCCATATTCTGGAATATATTTCCTTTTCCATCTAAACCAGACGTTTCAAGATTAAATGAAAAGTACAACAACAAAATAGTATTCCTGTCACTACAAGTCATCGTTCAATTTGTTTCGCGCGAGAGCGGGGCTATCGGCAGCATTTGTCGAGCTTTGGATTTTGGACAGCGCAGCGCTGCCTCGCGGCGGCTACTGAAGTTACGAGTGTGGCGGCAAACGGCGGCAAAGTTCTACAGGTAGGTGCTCTGAAAGTAAGGTTTTTCTTATTTTAGTTTTAAGTTTGTAAAGTGAAAACTTCCGTTTGAGGTTTAAACGCTGGTTACATGTTTAAATTCCTAGAAAGAATCATTAACGTTTGCTAGAGATTGAATCAATACAACGATGCACAGACGACTTGATGAGGCGATCTTCCTTCATAACCTCAAATGGCTCAGCTGATCTCATGGCGTCGTGGCCTCTGCTTGTGTCCCATCCCCAGTTTTTCCTGCACAACTCCATTCGTGCCTGATCTGTTTCAGACTTTGCCCTACGTTACGCTGCTTGCTCTCCGACGTCATCATACACCTGGCGCCGCACTTCTGTGATGGTGCCATGATGGCGAATGCTGCCTTGACAGAGGTGTGCGCGGAGCTAGATAAGGTTAGTCTGTTTGGAATATGACTTGGTAGTCGCAGTAAAGCTGTTAATTCGTTTTACTCTACTAAGTATGTAAAGCGTGAGTAAATTTGACGAAAGGGCTTTTTAAAACTTTGATACAATGACTATATTAGGTAACAAAACAGCATAGACACTGTTTTTCCTTTTCCTTTTAGGGGCAAATGTAAAAGCAACTGTAGGCTTCGATTCGAGAAATGTAGGAGTAGGTTTAACTGTTTAGCATCCACGCATCCTGAATTCCGTTAGAATGGGCAAGTGAAGTTTTTGCATGACGCAGGTCGGTAGCGTAGGCGTAAGAAGGCCGCTAACTAAATCCGACCGAATCCCTAAGAGTCTCACAAACCCTCTAAACAAGGTCGGATACAAAAACAAGGGGTCGCTTCAGTTTGTCTTCGTCCGCTGGCCTGCTGCTGAAGGGGAAAAAAGTTTTTTGTTTGCCAACGCGGCCATCGGCAGAGAAATGATCGCGCGGTCTTGCATCAAGCTGATAACTGATAACTCAGTGCTGATGACTCTGGTGTTTCGTTCGAGATGGTGTGGTGTGGTGTGTGGTGTGAATGGGCGGGCGGGGCGGCGGCGGCGGGGGAGGGCCTTAGCCGACAGAACAGAGCAACATATGTTTGTCAACGCTACAGGGGGTCGTCATGGCGACGGCAGTATCTGACCTATCTGACGCACCCCCCGCCACGCTAACGCACGAGGTCGCAGTGCAATCGCGGAACCGCAGTCACCGGGGGCCACGCCCCCCTGGGCCCCCTGCAGTCCATCTGCTGGATGCGCCCGAGGCGCTGCTTCCCTCGACGAAATTTGCAGTGCGCGAGGACAACCATTTCCACGATGTTTAGCCAGCGGTTGGGCACCCAAGGGAAGGCCGCGCCATCGTGTCGGGGCGTCGCAGTAGTCCCGGGGGAGGGTCGCGGCCCGCAGGGAAGGACCGCGGCGGCCAATAGCAGTGGGGAGCCCCGCGGTGGTGGACTTTCGTCGAGCGGGGTCCCCAGGAGGACGGGCAGGACTGGGCGGCCGCCCGGCTCTGCCCGCGATAACGGCGGCGGAAAAGTTTGTAGCGGCCGCCCTGGCCCCGTCCCCTGGTGTCGTCGTGACACACTTTGGCCATCACGCGCGCGCGTCCCGGCCGTCCCGGGGGTCATCCCCTTCCTCCCGTTGCGTAAAGCCGCGGAGCATGCCGTGCACAGTCCAGTCCAGCACCGCGCCGTCCGTCACTGCACCGATCGATCCCGGCGCTCCCGGGGAATGTTCGGAAATGCTAATAGAGGAGCGATAGAGCGTGATCTGGCAGTCGTTGAGATAGTGGCCGAAGTGACGCAGCATAACGCTCGTCCCTGCGGCGGCGCCTGGCGCCGGCGTCTGGTAAGTGGAGGGGGGAGGGGGTCGCCGTCGAGGAGGGCAGCCCTGGCGACTTGACAGCCCGACCGGCCCTTAACCGCCCTGACCCAACTCTCCCCGTCGGCTGGGGGCGGTAATAACCGCGAGTCAACGACTGCCGCGACATCTTTATGAGCGCGTCGTTGATGGGAGAGGGCTGGTAGTCCCCCCCCCCCTGCGCCCCCTCACCTTGACGGCAGCGGCCAGGTAAACGTACGCGATACGATGTTGGGAAGGGAAGGGGTGGGTGGGAGG
>NW_026267267.1:605396-606988 GCF_000697945.3 Frankliniella occidentalis | reverse complement strand
CCGCCCCGCCACGCCCCGCCCCGCCACGCACCCCTGCCAGCGCACAAAGGCGCACAGGGTCGGCAGGGCCCGCCTGCTGCTGTACCGGTTATGACCAATTACTGTCGTCACCGAGACGCGTGTGACGTCACCTGCGCGTGTGTATACCCTCTCCTGTGTTTATGTTGTGAGTGTGATGTTTTGTTGCTCGTTTTTTTGGCACAACGACGAGGTGTTGCAGATGACCGCGACCGACCGACGCGCGCACGGGGGTTAGTTTCGCGGGAAAGCGGTGGAGGCGCGGCCGGGGCGCTGCTGCTCGCGACGATGAGGTGCGTCTGGCCCAGTCTGGCCGCCCCCGCGCGCCGCCTCGCGAGAAACGGCATTAAAGACATTTGACCTTGGCCCAAAACACGGCAGGGATTGTGTTGCCTTGGGGGATTGCTACGCAGCAGCGGAGGCAGCAGCAGCGGCAGCGGCGCGGAGAAAGCAGTAAAAAGAAACTGGCGCGCCCCGCCGCCCGGACGGACGGACGGCCCGCCACGACCCCGACCTCCACCGCACCTTGATAAGTAAACTTTTTTTCGCATCGAGGTAGCCGTCCGGCAGACGGGAGATTTCCATCGGAGCCGGCCGGATGTCGTAGAGAGGGGAGGGCTGGTGGCGGTGCCGCCGCCGCCGGGCCGGGCCCCCGGGGCCGTAGGCAACATCGGCGCCCGGCGCGCACCCGCGTCCGGCGGCCGGCCTACCCCTGACCTCACAGGCGCTGAGCCCTTCAGGACGGAGGGGCTGCTAGCCGGAGAAAAAGGGGATGTGAGTTCCCTCCGTCTGGCGAAAGGGTCACCTCATCTTGGCGGCTGGGGGCTCGGAGGGAGACCATCCCGTCCTGTCGTATGGAGAAGACTTCCGCGACGACGACGGTTCCGCCGACTCGGCAGAGAGGAAGGGGGGCATCAGCGAGGAGTCGCGGAAGGAGCAGGGCACGCGCTCGGCCACGTGAGGCACGCCACGCCACGCCACGGGACGAGACGACAAAAGTGCCGGCGGGGCGAAATGTGACGACTGCCATGGCAGTGGCCGCGAGTTACGTGACTTATTCTCCACTTTATTTTGTTTTTTTGCGTTACGATGGAACGGAGCCCCGGCGGCGTCGTATGCAAGGGGTTGCAACTGGGGCGCGCCTGGTGACCGAGTGGCGTAAGCTCGATAGGTCGATAGGCTGCCGGGCGGTGCCGGGTCCCTTTTGCTCCTGCCGCCGGGTCGCTGGGGGCGGCAGGTCAGGTGCGGTGCGGCCCCTTGCCTTGGTCGCCGCCGGATGACCCGGTTGCCGTGGGGCTGGATGGGGTTGGAGTATCGAGGCTGGCAGTATTACTTGCCGATGGCACCAGCTGCGCAGCGGGGTCTCGGGCCCGGCTGGACCTCCATGCAAATGCACCGTGCATTTGCCTCCGCGCTTGAAAACAAGCCTCCTCTGCCCCTCGGCTCGGCCACACAAGGAGGCGGTTAATGCATGCTGACCTGGATCGTGCGTATGCTAATTGCATTCTCACGCCTTGCGACGCACGCCGCCGCGGGCTTCCGCCCCTAGTCAGCCCCCTCCCCGCCCCGCCCCC
>NW_026267267.1:600923-605346 GCF_000697945.3 Frankliniella occidentalis | reverse complement strand
CGCATCCCCATCAGCCCTCGCGTGCTCCCTTATCCTCTCGGGACGCCCGTTCTCCGCGGCTCCTTGACGTAATGTTGCGAATGCGCATGCGTGATGTAAGCCGGACATCCTTTATTCATTCCCTCTGGCCCTTCCGCTCCTCCGAGACGTCCCCGGCGGCCCGCGGCGGCGCAGCGGGAGCTATTTTCAAAATTCTCATTTCCAAATCCGATTCCTCTCTGCGCTGCCGAGTATGCGCTGCCCAAGGTGTCGGGGGCGTCGCGACGGCCTCCGCAGGGCCGGCCGGCCGCATGAATTAGCGCCCGGAACAGGACCGGACCGAGTGAAGTGACCGCCGCGATAACCGCCGACAGGTACTCCATGCTGGGGGCCACACGCGTTCCTTTGACGGCTCCGAGAAAACAAAATAATTAAACATAAACTGAATAAAGGGGGCGGCGGCATAATAAAGAAGCCATTTGTCGACATGAAGCTGGCGGGGGAGCCACGTGTGGCCCCGGACACGAGTATTAAAAGTTGCTCGTTTTACACTCAACTCGACGACCACGCCTTGCTCCCCCTCTCCTGCCCCCAACCCCATCTTTAATGTTTTCTCATGCTCATGACTCGGCCGTTCTCTCGCTCCAATCAGAGATGCTGCCGGTTGCGGTGGACCAGAGGCGCCTCCACAATAGGAAGTCTCCGCCGCCGGGGCCGCACTGTACATCAGGCAAACTGGCCCGGAGCGAAACAAACTGAAAAGAGGAGAGGCGGTTCTGATCCTGACAGCGACACACGAGCAACACGAGAGTCGTACAGTGCGGTGGGCAGGGCGGGGCGGGGCCGCTGCCGGGCCCAACTCGGGCCGTGCAGCGAATTGAAACAAGACTATCACGATCACGTGCTCTGCGAGTGACCCGGCCGGCCGGCCGGCCGGCCAGACTGTCGGCCAGACTGTCGGCATCCTGGGCCCTGGGCCTTCCCTGTCCCCACGCCGCCGTCCTGAATGGCTGACCCGGCGGGTCGTCGCCGTGCGGGCGCGGGACGTGGGTCGCGGCGCCGACGACGCCAACCGCGGCGGTCAAAGTTCACTTCTCGGTCGCACCTCGTCGCCGACGACGTCACTGTGGCGCACGCCGCGCCCGCCGCCCGACCGCGTGTGAACACCTCCATCAACCACCACCACCACCACCACCACCACTCTCACGCGTGCACAAAATAAAAAACGTCAAAGACGAAAAAACTACAACTCGCAGTATTGCTGCACCGGCAGCTCAGCAGCCGCAGGTGTTGCATGCTCGCCTGAAACAATCTCCGCGGATGTTTTTCTCGGCGTCGCTCGGCGATAACGCGCCGGCCCGGGTCGGGCCGGCGCGTGCATCACGCGTGGCTCCTACATGCAGGGGCCGCGCGAGCTGAGCTGCGCTGCGCTGAGCGGCGCTGAGGGCAGACGTGCGATAAGCCCGCCACGCCGTCGCTGTCCTGGCCTCTGGCCTCGTCTTTCCCAGAACGCCAGGGTGTGCACAACGGCTGTAGCAGCAGCAGGCGCAGCAGGCGCTGCTGGCGGGGCAGGGCGGGGCCATCGCCGAGGTGCGTGCTTGGCACGGCGCGGCCCGCCGGCCCCGGCGCCGCAACGCCCGCCTCCTGATAGCGGACGTGCTGCGGGGCCGGGATGCACCGCGGATGCACTGGGGATGGGGTGCCTTATTGCCCTCCCCGGCCGTTAAAAGTGGCGCAATGAATGCGTTCGCGCCAGACGTTAAATAAAAAGACGAGTGCGTGTTTCTGACGGGCCGATTGACGTGCTCCCCGATCATGGTTCGCGGCTTGGCGTGGCCGGGCCCCGGGCCGCGCCCCGGGGCCGGGGCGCTGACGTCGGGGAGCCCGGCCCGGCCCCGGCTCGGCCCGGCGGCAAAACAAAGACAGTCGCGCGGATGAACTTGGAGCCCCGACCTACGCCACTGTATCGTGGCAAGACCAAAACACACACAAGACACAATGGCAGAGGCCGAGCCGGCTGGGCCGGGACCACCAGCCTAGCGTGTCGCCATGTCTCTGCTGAAATAGCGTCGGGGGCTCGTCCTCGCGCTGCGTGTGCTCTCTCACTCCTACTCTGTCCTCGCACTACTAATACACCCTCGCTCTCTCACACACACACACACACACGCACGCACACACACAAATCCAGTCCGAACAAAAGTGCAGTGCGTGCGGGATGATATTTCTATAATTGGCGGGCGCGGGCCGGGCGGTGGCGCGGCGCGGCGCGCGTGCTATTCTGGGTGCGGGGCGTGGCGGCGCGTGGCGGCCGTGTGTCGGGTTGCATCGCCGAGTGCTGCAGCTGCAGGCGCGGGCGCAAACGAGCAGCCCGTAGGATCCCGGCGGTGCCTGCCCCCTGCCTGAGGTACGCCTCAGCCACGTGTCGCCTCCCTGCAGGTCCCCTCCGCAACAGGGTGATTCCGCACACCCGTGGCAGGCCCCCGCGAGTGCGTCAAAAACGCTGGTACGAAAACGCTCTGCGGTGCGGAATCACCCTGCTGATGCGGCTGACTCCTCGGCCGACACGGGGGACTTTGTGTCCTGCCCGGTCGTCCTAAAGGGGGACCTGGGCGTCCAGCAATCTCTTGTCAGAGAGCTGGGGCTGAGATCGTCCAGCGCCCAGTGCCTTTTTGTTCGCGGAATTCTTTCTGAGACTGGCTGGCCCCCCGGCTGAGGGGTCTGCTAACCAAGCAGGGTGGGGCTCGGCCTGGTCGAGCCGCGGCGAGCAGGGCGGCGCGTTCCTCGAAACACATGACTCGTGAAATAACGCCTCAACGGCTGGCTGGAGGTGAGCGTCCTGCCCGTGTGTGCAAGTGTGTGTTGATGTGATGTCTGATACCAGGAAACACATGGCCATGCTGCTGGACGCGGTCGCTTCTCACGCCAAAAGTATAAAACGTAAAAAGAACAACAGCGAATGCTGCTGTATCTATCTGTGGTGCCGTGCGTGACACACGCGGGACCCCCCCGTCTGGGCCGACGGCCGCGCGCCATGGCGTGCAAATAACAAGGCATCACTTTTCAAATTTGCCCAAGTCACCCAGCAGCAGCGTGTTGTTCGAAATTGGGAAGAGTAGAGAAAATTGGGATCGGCCTCCAGCTCGACTCGGGCCTACTGCGCGGTGCCGCTCGGACTCGGACCACACGACGACGCTCGGCGGCCACCCTGAGGCCCTGAGGCGGAGGACGGGGTCCGGAGCGGACGAGCAGCTGTCCGATCGAGTGTCGCGTTGGAATGCGGCGCCCCGCGTGGCGCCCGGCGCCGTTATTTTAATGTTTTTAGGCCACGGCGGCGCCCGCTGCGCGCCCCTGCCGCGGGGATGGGATGCCACAACACGCCCACGCACGCGCCCCAGGGCAGGCGCAGCGCCGCAGCAGCGGAGTAGCCGCTCTTTGGTATTTGTTTACATTAGCCTTTTTGTTTTTCTGCGGGCGCTATCTATCCGCACTCGCCTCCCGATACTGCCGCTCGTCGTCGTTATATTCATGGGTACTCCATACAAATTGCTATAAAAGAAGAAAAAAGAAGGTCCCGAGGCAAAGGCTCATGTGTACAGTGTACAGTAAGGATTTTTTTCATTCATTATTTTTTTCCGGGTTGCGCCGCTACTGAGTGAATTTGTCTATTTCCCTGTAATTGGCCGTAAGTGGCGCTCCCAAATCACACTCACACTTAGTGGAGCCGAGCAGGCCGCCGTGCAGGCGGGCTGCTGCAGGCCGCGCCACTGTACGACGGGTTGCCAACTGACTGGACCAGTTCTATCCAGAGTCTCTCCGCGGCACAAATTGAGTGCAGTTTTCACAAGTTATGCAAATGGGCGCGGGTCACTTTTATGACTTACAGGTCCCATCTAATCGAAACGATTAATTTAGCTAGATTAGGCGCAACGCTTAGCGACTCCGTTTTACGAACCCCGCTGCGGAGAGTCGTCCGGCCGTAACTCCTAAACCTTCCGCGGCAATAGGGAAGCGGGCGTATGTCGTCCAGGACGTCAAACTGCTTTGCCATGTGCCGGTTAGGCGCCTGGGATTCTCGTCGATTCCTAGCCGTGGGTTTTATTCCCCGGTCGGGCCGGGCCCGGTGCTGCTGACCTCGCCAACAAGCTGTGCCGCTCACATCACATCAGCCAGGACCCGATGGGATGACATAAGGCTCCGAGCGGGTCCAGCGATGACTCTGCACGAGCATCATGCACTGCGGGGGGAAGGGGAACGGGACGGGGCGTTAATTACGTGACTAGTACACCACGGGACGGCTGGCTGTAAGACCAAAAGATTTAGTTGTCATTGAGGAAGACAACACAAAAGAATTTAGATTTCCGTAGGTGTCAGCGCTGATTTACCTTTAATTGCCCCTCCCCCTTCCCGTTTAGTTGTCGCGGAAAAGACAGGTAGTCACCAAGCG
>NW_026267267.1:599528-600873 GCF_000697945.3 Frankliniella occidentalis | reverse complement strand
TCCATTCACGTGGTCTCATGGTCTTCCCTTCCCCCCGCCGCGCTCTGTGCCGGGTCCTTGGGCCGGCGAGGCGCCGGGCTAGGGCACCGGCGGCAGGGCACCACCGTCTCCGGGGCACATGGCCGGCGGAACTGCGTCGATACCGCCGCGCGGCCGAGCAGGAACCGCTCTCCCTCGAGGGTTGCGTGGAGAACACCACGCCACGGGGGCGACACGACGGCACGGTCGGGGGGCGGAATGTCAACAGTGGTGTCGTCCCAGCCCCGTACCTCCCACGGCGTCAAACACACACGGCGACCACGTCCTCTTTTCCTGCAGCAGATCGACGTCACGACCACCGTCCAACCACCGCCGCCCCGGCGTGGCCCCGGCACCTGGGTACCTGGGTGCCGCAGCGCGACGACTGCAAACAACACCTCTCCTATCTGGATTTCCCTGCGCTGTGCGGTCGCGTTCATGGCATCCACGCGTACCATGTTCGGCACTGCCTGAAGAGCGTCGCAGGAGGACGGACGCGGGAACGTCACAATATGAGATTGGAACTGTGACGTCACCCGCAGCCCACACGCCCAGACATAAGGTCTGCATCACTTCCCGATGGCGACATATTGGACCACATTGGTTGTATTTGCGGACACGAGAGGGAAAGGAGCGCGTGTCTGCGGTGTGTGTGTGTGTGTATGGAGGGGGGGGGGGCAGGATGCTGCAGCAGCCGGGAGGGCCGGACCGGCCGGACAGGAAGTGGACAGGGAATGGACAGCGCGGCGCACTTTCTTTCCACGCCGAGTGCGCGACCGGCACGACGAGGTGCTTGGGGCTGGGAAGGGAGCTCGGCGAGGAGCTCGCCGCCCCACCGCCACCACCACTGCTCGGCGTGGTGGATGATGGCACCGAGAGCGCAGGCTTTGTCTCCCCCTCTCTCTCTCTCGCCTCCACATATCAGTCAACTGGTGCGGGAAGAGAAGAAAAGCGCGACAGAGAGAAACGAGAAAAGATGAGCTTTATGGTGGTGGGGGCTTATTGCTCGGCGCCGGCGCTTATGTCATAGTGAGTAGAGCGGGGAGGAGGAGAGAGGGAGTCGGAAAAAAAAGAGAGAGAGAGAAAGAACGGCCGTGTTCGATCGGTCCGTTTATCTGCTGCATCACTTGGGGTGACCTCTGTGGAAGTACACGCGGACTAAAACAAATGTCTCGACGGCGCGACCGCTTCGCGAGGCAATTAGTACAAAAATACATACTAGGTCCCGAGATGTGGTGGTCTTAGGCAATCTGCCTCCTCCTAGCCTAATCATGCGAGGCCATCGTTGTCCTCCCCCTCTGCCCCCCTCCCCTTCTCTCTCTCTCTC
>NW_026267267.1:589096-599478 GCF_000697945.3 Frankliniella occidentalis | reverse complement strand
CCCCCACCCCTCACTCCGCAGTCTCGTCGAATTGAATATGCGGCGGTTGCGTTCGGATTGATAGCAGAAGCGCCCCGGCGCCCGCCTATGCCATGGCTCGACCGACCGCCCGGGCCCGCTGCTGTCTCGGGGACCAGCTTTGTCGGCGAGAGGCACCGCGCACACTTCGATTGGAAACTTCCTTTCGAAGGCAATCCCGTCTCCGTCCGGGCTAAGAGCGCATATGTGCGAGGGTCGAAACTTTTACGTAATTTCATTGACTGTATGCTGAGACTGGTCGATTCTAGAGACCGCAACGTCGCAACGCCTCCCATACCTCGCCGCCCCCTCCCCCCCTCACGGTACCCTCCTCGAGCGGCGGCCAAGAGGTAAGAGGATTTCCCTGTCCCCATCCTTCCCCTCTCTACTCCCACCCCTGCCTGCGCCGGTTCAGAGTGCACTCAGGTGATTGCTCTGGTAAAGGCTATTTCGGAAGCGCCCGTTTCAGTTCAGTCCTTTTCTTACATATCCAACGCTGTACGCTTGAGCGAGGGAGACAGACGGACTGACAGGCCACGGAACGCGCACGGGCGTTACCCGGTTGCCTATCCTGCTCCGCGTCGTTCCCGAGGTCGTTCCGAAGAGTGGTGCAGTGCTCGCGGGCGGCAGGTGGGCCAGCGGCCAGCTGGTGAGCCAGCTGGTAAGTTGGCTCTCAAGTGCTCGGTCAGCAGTCAGACCAGATCGTGAGTGGCTCTCAGGCAGACACTGCCTTTTTCCCTCGCAGCTTTGGGTTGGAGGGACGACACGACCATATATATACCGCTAGCCTGAAAACAAGTCGATTGCCTGTGAGCAGAAGCCATTTGATGGGTTTCCAAGAGAAGTCGAAACAACAAGCCTGGGTTTCTACCTACGCCGCCGCGAGCTCTGCAGGCAGCAAGGCCCGCAGCAGCCTCGCCAAGCCAAACACTTCTGCTTTCCTCAAAACGGTCGACCCCGGTGGACTTCCCCCGAGGAAGTCGCGTCGTCATATTCCTGGAGTCGTTTGTTTTCCTCTCGCCTCGGCGCGCACCGCACTTTGGCCGGCCTGGCGGCGATGGTGCGTGCCATGCCCCCCCCCCTCCAATCACCACCACCACCACCACCACCACCACCACCACCGTCTCCACCATCACCACCATCACGGCGACCCCGATGGCTGCATACTTTGGCAATGCTTTGCATGCGGATCGGCGGGTACTATTTAGGTGGCCAGACGGAGACGGGCCAGACGACGGGGTCAGCGGGCCGAGCGGCGGCCGCCCCGGCGCGACCGGCCGCTCGCTCGCCATTCGGTTGTGGACTTAGAATAAGGTGGCCACACGTCCTCGGGGACCGGCCTGTCTATCGTACGGTGACCGCTCGCCACCGCCGTGTGCGACAAATCAGCCGCGAAGGTGAAGGAGGCAGAGGATCAGCGGATAACTATTGCAGCAGCCAAAGCAGCAGCCCAACTGTCAGCTCCAGCAGCCCCTGCTCCAGCCCCGGCTCCAGCAGTGGGAGTGGGCTTCCGGCAACACGGCTGTCAAGAGTTGCGGTTTTGGTGTTTGGTGTCGTCGCGCCCGGGGCTGCCTGGCTGGCGGGCGGGTGGGGCCGGGCCGGGTTGCTTGTGTGTACAGTGACCCCCGTCCCCCAGCCGCGCCAGGGAAGGGAGTTGGCCCTGTTCCACCGCGCCACACCACGCCACCCCGCGGGGGGAAGGACCCAACCGAAACGCAATAGCTTGCTTGACATCCAATTTGGTTTGCATCGCCGCCGCCTCTCGGCCAAAGCTCTTTAGCGGAGCTCGCCAGTGGCGTAGGCAGGCAAGGTACTGCTGCTGCTCCTGCTGCTCCTGCTCCAGCGGTGTCTCGTGACGACGCCCACCCTCGCCGGACTGTGACCCCTCCTCTTTAGAATGACACGCCAACGAAGAAGAAAAATAGAACGACGAGGCGGGTCTTTGAGGCGGGCATTACTAACTACGTCGTGGCGGTGATGGGCTGCGGCACGACGCCCCCAGGGACCCCGGGACCCCGGCGGCGCCGCGCCCGCCTGAGCGGGGGTAGAGTTGAACGGACCGCGGCAGGGCGTGGCAGAGTGGGGCGGGATAGGGGGCGGACGTGGGGACGTTAACCCTCCAGCAGCTGCGCGTCAAAAGTGTCATCGGTCGGCAGAGTCGATCAGCGGCCGGCCCCGCCCCGGGAGGGAAAGGCGTTAATGAAGGAGCACTGTAGTGGGAGGGGCTCGTCCTGGAGCCCGCGGGGTGCCTGGGCGTGGCGGCGGCGCTCCCCTTCCCGGAAGCCGGCCGGGGGTGCCATATCCCTCGCCCGGCGCCCAGCTCCGCCTCGCCGCACCGCACACTTCCGCATTGCCTGTCATAAAGGCGCGTCGGTGTGTCGCCTCGCTCCGGCGCGTCGCTCTGCCCCCTCTCGCCTGGTGATGCTTTTCGGCGTCAGTGCGCCTCGCATCTGCGCCTCGCATCTGCGCCTCGCATCTGACGTGACAAGCAAGGGGGGTCGGGCCGCGGCGCGCGCGTGTGCGGCGACACCCTTCCGACGCACCCCCGGGCCGGGCGCGGGGAGCGAGGAGGGGCGCCACCTTGCCGCACCTTACTCACAGGGTGCGTGGCGGCCCGTGAATAATCGATTGTGATGGATGGCTCGGGAGGGGGCGGCCTGTCAGTCAGGACACGGGGGCCCGGCTCCGCCCCGCCCCGCCCCGCCCCGTCTCACGCAATCTCTCTCGATTCGGACGGACTCTGTTCGTGGACCACCCCTCCCTTCTGCCCGCGAGGCAGCTTGCAATGAATGGACCCAAGGTCAACGAGGCCCCGAGAGGGGCCCCGCTCGGTACGAAGGACTCTTAAGGACCCCTTTGGTCGGATTAGAGGGACATTATCCCCCCGTTATCCCCTTTGCTGGTGGAGCACTGCGGCCATATGGCCGCGGTTGGGAGTTGCTCAAGGAGACGGGGGTTGCTCTGTGTTGCCTACGCTCCCCTGGCTGCCCTAAACCACTCTTTGTCCACACCACAGGGCACTAAAGAAAATCCGATTTTTTTTTTGATCTTTTTTTTTTGCGAATTTTTTTTGCATGAAAGAAGCGGCTTTGGGCGGAATTCATTAGGGAAATGGACGAAATACGCGACAAGAGCGCGCGAGGTATACTTTATTTGACCGCCCGGGCCGACCTTGGCGTGCGACCGCCTGGTTGAGTGACGGGTGAACGACCTTGGCATGACCTGGGGCCGACCTGGGGCAGGGCGGCGTAGGGCGGCGCGGCGGAGCCCAGCGGCAAGTAGCTAGCTGACCGACTGACACATGTGTGGCGGGCGTGGCGCTCCAGCAGCAGCACGGCAACGAACGTCATGCCGGCGCCGAACAGAACCGGGTACCCGGTACTTACGCTGTAAGTCCAAGGTGTCCAGCAGGTAGTCGACAAGGTCACCTAGCCCCCAAAACTAGGCGACTTATGTCGGCTACCTTTTGGACACCTTCTGGGCTGGACTTTCGAGTAACTGCATTGCATGAGCCCACAGTCGTGAGCCCATCGTACGCTGCGCATGCAATCGCCCGCGAGACCCAATGGTGTCCAGCAGGAGGTAGTCGATATAAGTCGCCCAGTTTTTAGGGATAGGCAACATCGTCGACCACCTGCTGGACATCCTCGATTAACAGTATACTCGTGCGGTGCCGTCACGTCACGTCACGTAGACTGCCGCCTGCCGTGGCGAGCTTTCGCGTGGCCGAAACGGATCCGGAGCTTCCTCTCGCTTCCCCATTCATTGGCGGGTCGTTCATCCATCCCATCCCATTCCATTGGGACCGACGGACCGACCCGGCGGATGTTGATAAAGTCGCGATGGGCCGATAATGGGTGCCACTCGCTCGCACCTCGGGCCTCATCCTCCTGCCCTGCCCCTCCCCGCTGTCCCCGGGCCGGGCTTTCCGTTTCTCTCATCAAATCGCGCTTAGCGTGTGGCTGCGTCGTCGCGGCCCCCTCTCCTCCTTCCTCCCCTTTCTTTCACAAACTCACTCGTGCGAGCGCCCCCCGCTACCCCCCCCCCTCCACACTCACCGGGGAGAACCCACCGTTCCCCTCCGATCAAAGCGTTATTCTTGTGCGTCACAAGGTGGATTTGGGCTAGAGGAGGGGTTGCTCCAGCCGCTCCAGCAGCAGTGTGTGAGAGCGGGGTGACCTTGGACAGCCCCGGTGTGCGCCTCCAGTACCCGCCCCGTGGTGGCACGGTTAGGCCCGCGGGCCAGGCCGCGCGGGACAGACGTACTACTACCCCTCTCGCCGTCACGCCATATTGGCGGGTACGGGTCGCGCTCGGGTCACCCGCCCCGCCCCGGCCGAGGTCAGGTCAGGACCACCGCCCTCGTCGGTTCCGCCCCCGCGGCCCCGGGTGACCGTGCCACCCTCCCCGCCAACCCGGGCTGCGAGCGACACTGCGATATCAAATTTAGCAGCCCCTTACGGTGACGCCGCACCCGCGCTCCGGTCCATGGGGTGAGGCTGGAGCCGGCCGGGGGGTGGCGGGGCTGACGAACCCCCGCAACCCCCCGCAGCGTGGACGTCATTGCTGTGCTATCGACCGCCTCCTGTTCTCGGGGTTCGTAAACCATGGCCCTGTACACGCCGCCCTTCTGTCTGTCTGTCTCCGTCCGCCCGGGGCCGAGCCTGGGGCGGTGGTGCCGCGCCCACGCACCTCCCCCGTGCCGAGGGTTGAGAGCACGCGCCGGCCCCGGGCCTCGCCACGTACCTCCGGGCCTCCGGGTACTGGAGCGTGGGGCGCGAGGCGCGAGATGGAAAGCGCGGCGGGCGGCGGCACAGCACGGCGGCGCTGGTCGTGGGCGGGCGCACGGCGTACAGTACACGCAGCAAAATAACTGTCATTGGACAACTTTCCGAGTCGGAATATTACATCATTGTGCACAAGGGCAACAAAACGTTTGCAATAAAAGAAATACATACGTACTAATTGATTTTCCCTGTAGGAAATCCGACAAAATTTACACTTTTATTGTCCGTATCACCTGTGGTGCTCGATGCATGGTGCTTGGATTTCCCAGAATGCGTCCTTCACAATGATAACAAAATAGCAAGAACCGCAGGCCTCCACCAGCGTTGCGGGTTGTCACTGGGGGTGTATACGACGCGGGCGTGCGTGTCTTAGCTCAGCGCAAGCCCAACGGCCTATCGCAAGACACCGCGAAGCCTGTTAGCCGAAACGTGGTCTGGCCTATAACCACCAACTTGAGATGCTAATCTATCGTTCTAATAACAACATAAGCATTTCTAACTGTCGTTCGCGCGGAAGTTTTAATCAGCGCTAAAGTTTGGCTGAATGGACAAAGATTAAACTGCGCAGCTACTTAACATTAGATATCCAGCAGGTGCTGTGAATAATAAAACTCGAACTAAATCTATAGATCGGCACGATCAGCACCTATTTTGGAAATATGTTTGCTCCGAATGCAAACGAGCAGCTTGCTGGGATCAGATTTTTGGTATTCTCACTTAACTTTAAAATCTTTCTTGTCTGTTTGGCGCTCTAGGTGCTAAGGGGGGTCTCGGGATCCTCCTGGTGCCCTGGCCCCTCTACATATGGACTCGGTGATGCCGCTTCCGTGCCGCGTGCCGGGGCCTCCAGTGTTGTGGTCCCTGTACTGTACTTTGAACGCACGCATTGGAGGTGAAGGTCGGCGCCCTGCCTGTTGGACGGACAGACCGGCCGGCCCGGCGCCGCCCGGCTCGCCGGCAAGACCCCGCGGGCGCCACCTCGCGGCCCCTACGCGAAGCTCGTCCGCGGGGGCCGCGGCGCCGCCGGGCCTGCTGGCGCCCCCCCGCGGCCGCGTCGGGTAGCGCCGCGCACCGCCAGGCCCGTTGGGCTGCCTACCTCCGCGGCGCAGCCCGCTGTCGTGCAGCACTTTGAGGTCGTGCGAGCAGCGGGAGTGGGCCGTGGTGGCGTTAATCTCCTTTACCTGACCCTGCCTCAGCTGACGCACCTTCCCTACCATTGTCGTGGCTTCGATTGTGATTTCGACAGCAGTGTCAGCACGAAAATCGCCAGCCTTTCATCAGGGGAAGTTCCTAATGGACTTTTGTCATTCGTCTCTCACGCTCGCCCACTCGCCTCGCTCTCCGTCTCTCTCGCGCTGCGATATCTACGCCGCTGCCCGCTCCCCCTCCCCTCCGTGCGGCGGGCGGTGGCGGGCCCACCCGCGGTCCCCCTAATCAAATTGCTCTTGCGGTTTGACCCCTGCTCGACTCAAATTGAGAACGGGTCCGCTGCTGGTCAGCCTCGCGGCCCGGCCCGGACCTGCGGCCGATTCGATTAACGGAGACAGAACGCCCGACAGCGAGTCCGCCCCGCCTCGCCCCGCCCCGCCCCGCCCCTACGGTCCCATCGGCGTCACCTCGTTAGCACATTCTGACGCGCGCCGGGCCATATCGAAGATTCGCTGCATCTCTTAACATTTGTCGCCCTGTAGGTTGGCGGCGGCGTACAGCTGTTCAGCGCCTGGTCTGGTTCTAGTTGTGGCGGCGCGAGATGGCGCGGGCCACCTGTAGTGTCGGCTCCGACTGCAAACTAACAACCAGAAGCGCTTGAACTTGCTCGCTGGGTTTTGGCAAAGAGGAAATTTGGTTTGGCCGAGGCGGAGGTGGCGCGCCTGGGCGGCCGAGGTGTATAAGTATGCGTTTGGCGGGCAGCGCGCGCCGCGCCCGTCCGCCCCCTCGCCCACCTCACCTCTCTCCCGCCCCCCTCCTGCCGCCGCTCACCTCGCCTCTCACCTTTCTGGCCGGGCCGGGCGAGAGGCGCTCGAGGGGGGGAGGTGGCGTCGCGGCGCGGTGGGGCGGCGGCCAGCGCGCGCTGCCGTCCACCTCCTCGACGGCGTGCGCCCCTGGTGGCCGCGGCGCGCCCTCTGTCCACCTGCCCGGCCAGGCGCGGTCCCGCCACGCCCTGCTTCGTCCTGCCCGTCCCCGCCGCGCCGCGCCCCGAGCCCGCCCGCCCGGCAGGTAGGCCGCCCGCGGGCACGGGCGCCGAGCGCGCGGCCCAGCCCGCCGGGCGTTCTCCCGGGGAGGACATGAAGCCCCGGGCTGCCCCGCCCCCCGGCGACGCCCTCCCCGGCGCCTTCGTAGATATGGGCGTTACGAGGTGGCGCCGTGTCTCGGTAAACACGGGGTTGGCCGCGCTCGCTCTGCTCGCGCTCCGCGGCGCTCGGCGCTGCTCTCACGCGGCCGGGCTGGGCCGTTGCCCTCGGCGGCCTTGGTCCCGGCCGCGGCACCTGATGTGCGCCGCCCACTGTGGCCTCCTGATCATAGATGATGGGGGTACGCGCCGGACTGGATGTGCCGGCCCTGGCCCGGGACCCGCTGCCCTTGGTGGTTCCTGTCGACTTGCGGGTCGTTGGTTTGAACGCTGCCCGGCCCGACGGTGCAAGGCGAGACAAAAGCCGCAGGGAACTCGTCGCGTTTAAGATTCGGGGGCGCGCGCTCGTGGGAATCGGGGTTTGGGGAGGGGGGGGGGCAGCAGTGTAAAGCTCATTAGGTAGTGCCGGGGGCTCCGGCGAGGGGCGGCGGCCCAAACGGCCGGCGGCGGCGTGTGGTGTGGTGCGCTGCACTGCACTCGCAGCGCTGCACTGCAGACGGCACGCGCCACGCCCGGGCCGGGCCCGCCGCTTTAGTCATTCGCCAGACGGAAATAACCGGGTATTCGAATCAATATTTATTCGCGGCCGCCACTCTCACTCCCATCGCCGGCCGCTTCCTCTCTCCTTGCGCGGTCCGGATCCAGCCGGCCGGCGGCCTCGGCGGCGCAGCGCGTCCTGGGCCTTGGGGAACGCCCGCCACCACCACGTCCCTGCGGCGTGACAATTGATTCGGCCGGACCAGGACCAGGCGGCTCTGCTAGCTCTGCCACACACTACGCCGCGCCGCTGGAAGTGCCAGACGCGTAGAGCCGTCCGACATGGACAGCGACAAGGTCATGCGCATCAGCTCTAGCTGCTGGCCGGGCCGGACCTCATCGGGCGGAGCCGCGCTTTTGGGCGGCGAGATGAGGAGGAGGAGCGGTGCTCAGGCAGGTGCGCAGCGCAGTGTGTGCGCGCCGCCCTCGCGCCACACGGCCTGAGCACACACGGAGGCGGTAGCGACGGTATCAGGAGGCGGAGCCGCTGCTGATAACACACACTCACATGCGCACAATCCCCTGCACGCGACCCGCGGCGGCGGGTTGACCCGAGCGCACACAGCATCCACAGCCAACCATCTACTTACACGGCGTGGCGTGCAGGTGATGTCATTCCCCGTGAAATAACGTCATGTGTGACATTACAGCAGAACCCTGCAGTGGGCGGGCATCGGATGCACTGAGTAAAACTTTTGGCCACCACAGCCATAAACCTTGATTGTTGTAACTAAAGTGGCATCTCACTCCCCTCCCCGTAGCCGCTTTCGGTCGTCAAGTAGACATTGCCCGCCCAGTGCAGGGCTCCGCCACATCACCCTAGTAATGCACCTTGCATGCAGGAGCGGGTGTTCTATCTATCTATCTATCTATCTATCTATCTATCTATCTATCTATCTATCTATCTATCTATCTATCTATCTATCTCTATCTATTCTAATCGTCCTTGCCCCGCCCGACTCCTGGAACTCCTGGCTGCCAGTCCCAAAATTAATCTTTTGCTGGACACACGGAAACGAAAGAACAGTAACTAACTAACCAAGCGTGGCTGCCCTGTGGCCCGACCAGCAGCGTACGTTCCAGTACCATACTCGTTCGACCAGTTTATTGGTATGCTCTTTCGGTTTCGCTTCTGGTCGTGATTTTCTCCGCCGACCGTCTCCCCCGCCCCTCCCCTTCTAGCCGCCTCTGCGTTGGCAGCTGGTTAACGTAAGCGTCATCAACGCCTAATGATAACGGGCTCCAGATTCTGCTCATGTCACTTCTTGAAGGAGGGGAAATAATTGTGACTTTTGCAACGCGCTTGCCCGCTAAATTTGACTTTCTTTGGGGAGAATGGGTTTTGTCACGACCATTATGATTAGAATCAGGCGTGTCATTGTCTCGGTCATAAAGAGCGTAAACATGTCACGGAGGGTGAAGAATGGGTATAGGACAAGGAGGGCATAAAAACGCGCAAGGGAACACACCAAGAAACAATATGGATACAGTATAGAATTGAAGAAAAAGAAATACAACTTTTATCTCGAGTGGCTTACCTAGTACTGTACCGACGCTGCTGTATGAGCGGCACGTCGCCGGCGTCACGATGTAGCTGTTGCTGCTGCTGTTGTAGTTGATGGTCGGGACGACGTTGCCGTTGAAGTCCGGGTCGTCGTGGTCGAAGGCGATCATCCCCTCCTCAAAGTCTGTGAAGGCGACCGACATGGCGCTAGCTGCGGCACAAACGACAACGACAGATAACTATAATGAGTGGAGGGAAGTCGGCTGAAAAACGAAAGTCTTTTCTGCCGCGGGGTAGTTCCGCACCTGTTGTGTTGTGCGCCCCGCCCCCATCACGCACCGGGGCTATTCTGGGAGCCCGTCTAGCTAGCCGGTGTGGCCGGACCCACCACACCCACGACAAGACTTTAGGACCCGTCAAAGATTATGACATTTTTTGTGCCCCTTGTCGGTTTCTCATAGTTATGGCAAAAGAGCGACTAGCGTTACCGTCAAACGCCTAAGAAATTGCGCGCGGGAAGGGGCAGTTTTTATGTCCGTACGGACTGTACCGCACGCCTACCAGCTCCGGTCAGTGGCGGCGGCGAAAGGCTACAACCATAGGGGAGATAAGGGGGAATAAAGGTCTGTGGACCACTCCACGGCACTGAATCTGGATTTGTGATAAATTAACCCTTATTTCTTCCATGACTCATTTCTTGTGATTTGTTCGATTTATCGGACATGATAACTTTTTATCGCAGAAAAACATGCAATAAAAATTACATGGGAAAGATATCACAACAATATATGTGACAACATTTTATTGCAAATTTTTGTGATAAACGTAAATACCAGCTCCCGTTACTGAACATTGCGATAAAAAGTTATCATATTATTTTTGTGATAACTTTCCCTTATACTTGTACTGTATACTTACACATGTTCTTTTGCGAGAAAATCAGACCTATCACAAAATTGAGTTATTGTAAACTTTTGTGATAAAAGTATCATAGATTCAGTGGGGCCCCTGTGCGTCTCTCTGTGGGATAGAAATACATACACTTGGGATGCAAATTCAGCGCATTGCGTCCGTGGTTGAGGTAGTGCGCCCGTACGCAAATTTTTTTATTGAAAAAAATGCTATTTTCCTTCTTTTTTTTTTAGTGTCGACCATCAACCTACCAAACACCTTGTGAGGTGTGCGG
>NW_026267267.1:586593-589046 GCF_000697945.3 Frankliniella occidentalis | reverse complement strand
CCCTCCCCTCCCCCCGTCTGACCGCCGGAAAAGTCTCGCGGTGTCCGTACTACATAATTACTACTGATCACCATCGCGGATGAGCGGAGTTAGTTGGGCGAGGTGTGGAGGTGGAGGGCGGGCCGAATGTTTCGCCCTCTGGTCTTCTTCCTGCTCGGCGCGAGCTATTTGCGCGCATCGCACTGCCGCACTTCTTGCAGGTGCGTGTTGTTCCCCAACCCCACAACATACCGTTTCGTCGCCCCTCGCCCCATGCCCGTATCAGCGAACCACGCACATACCTGCAACAAGCACGGACCAAAAAAAACACTCGTTAGGAATTGGATTAGATCACGAGTGAGGTACACAAATCTTTTGTTCATTATGGGAGTTGGGAGATGGGGAGGGGGATAAAGTCAGATCGAGGGAGATTCAGCGGTGGTGGGGCGCAGCCCGGGCACTGCGTACTGGACTGGACCCGCGCCTGGGGGCATGAGGCAATTATGTACTGCAGGCACCAACCTTTGCCCGGGTCGGAGTGTTTTTGCGCCCGCGCCCGAGTTTATTCCTGGTCTTTGAGGCCGACACGCATGTCAACATATCCTGTGCGTGGCCGCTATGAGGCTTATGGGGCACGCGGCGGAACGAACGCTCTGTCTCCTCTCCTCCTCTCTCTGCTCCTCAGACACAACAAATCATAAGCAGGCCAGTGGCGCGTCGTCTGCTTGGACGCGCTCGCCGCGCCCGCGCTCCACCGCCCCGCCCTGCCGCCGCCGACACGCTCACGAGCCCAAAGATAAACTGCAGCTTGTCGTAGCGGGAAATCCCCGTGACTTCCCCCGCGCCCCGCCGCTCTGCCTGACAAGTGGGTCTCCCATACTACACAGGACGATTTGGAGAGTAAATTTTTTTTAAAAATGCCCATAAACGTTTGTGTGAATTGACCCGTTATGTTAATTTTCCTCCCTCTGATGTTTCAGTCTGTGTTCCGCCTCAACGTCTCCATCATCATCCCCCTTATCTCCGCCGCCGCCTCGCTGCCGTATTCATGGATGCCGATCGCGGCTCGTTTCCGCCCTGCGCAGTTGGCGGGGAGGATGCAATAATGATGACAAATATGTTGGGCGCTGACGTCCTCGCCCGCGCCGCACCTGGTGCCTGCGCCCGCTGCGCCCGCTGTCAACAAGCTGCGCTGATTACAATGACGAGCAGCGCATGCCGCGCGTCAAACCCGACACCAGCCGCCCGCGTCCCTTTTTGGCGAGCGTTTTCAGAGAAGCGCGCGTCGCAGCAGTAGCAGCTAACCACGCGCGTTTTCGTTGGACGCTGGCCGCCGCCTCCGTCGCTGTTTTGGGTGAGTCACCGGGGAGCTTCGGGCTATGAGGAGATAAAAGCTGCTTAGCAGGAGGACGGCGGCGCGGCGGTGGTGGGGCGCTGCCGCCGCGGCGTCACCGCCGTCACCTTGGTCACCGTGTGTCGTTCAACCGCGGGCCGTGTATTTGAACCCGGTTGAGCCTTGATCCAGGGCGCCCACTGGCTGCGCTTATCGGCCGAGGACGTGACCCATATGTTGGTGTTTATCCGGCCTAGATTGTGTGTCCTGCCTGCTGGCGCCACGTCCGCACGTGGCGCTGGGGCGGGGCCGGGCGGGGCGGGGGCCCTGCAGGCCTTGCACCGCACGATAACCCCCCGGCCCGAGCCACTCACCGGGCCTCCCGCCGGGCCTCCCGCCGGGCCTCCCGCACCATCAGGACCCGACCAGGCGCCACACGACGACTCGACCTCTTTATTTTTGCCTCGGTTCGTCATCGCATTTCCTGTTTTGTTTTCGACGGGTGTGTGTCTCTCACTTTCAGTCTCCCGTCGGAGTATGTATACACACTTTTAGCGACACCTCCCCTCCCATCATCGGCAGGACGTGTAGCCGCGCGGGTGCGACGGCTTGTCCGGGCCCATTGACACGGCCCCGCCCCGCCCCGCCGCCGGCTTCGAGAACACTCGGCAAGCTCAATCAATTAAAGCTCATGCAGTGTGTCTGTGGCCGGCGGTGCCCACGCACCCGGCGCTCTGGATACAACCGAACCCGGCTGGTTGTGAGCGGTGCGCGGGCGCAGCCAAGAGGCGCCCCGGCAGCGGCGCACTCGCTCGCCCGCCCGCTTGCACCATTTCCCATAGGCCTGCGCCTGCCCTGCCCCCTCAGTCAATCCCCCCTCCCCCCTTCTGCCCTTATCGACCACGGCGGAATAATAGATTCAGGTTGGCCTCAACGACGCGCGATAAATTTATGTGGCGTCGCGCTATTACATGTGGGTCGAGGGGGAGGGAAGGGGAGGGAGTGCCACGCTCCTCTTCCCCCTCCACACCACACACTGCATCGCCCCTTTTCCGATGCGTAGCGACCCGATCAGAAGTCTATTAATAGGACCCGGTGCAGCGTGCAGCCCTGGCCCGCCCCGCCCCGCCACGCCCGGACG
>NW_026267267.1:570709-585497 GCF_000697945.3 Frankliniella occidentalis | reverse complement strand
CAAGTTCATCCTCGATCAGGGCCGCGTGACACTGAGTGGACCACCTGCCAATCAGGCCGGCATGGTGTCCGGCCGAGCCGCGTCGGGACGTGTCCACAGGGAGGGTGGAGTGGCGCGGCGTGGCGTGGCGAGGCGTTCTCTCCTCCACCGGGGAGAGGGGCGCTCCGTCCTGATTCTGCTGCTCTTTGTTCGATATTGCGGCGCCAACGCTTGCGCGCTGCTACACGGTTCGCGGCGGGGTCCGCCTGGTAGCAGCAGCAGCGCGTCGGCGGCGCGACCTTGGGAGAGAGCACCTCGCCGCGCTCCTAGCCGCCCCGCCGCGCCCCGCTCCTAGCCACCCCGCCTCACACCCCGCCCCGCCTGTCACCGGCTCGACGTATATATTCCCTTTCAGACCTCGCCTCGCAATGTCTTTCCCTCCGCCGTTCGCCGTTTTTTCCTCATTCGTTTCAAAATAACCCCCATGAGCCTCCTGCTTGCGCCGCTTGCGCGATCAGCTGATTGGGACGGGCGCGGTGAGGCGAGCCAGGCGCTCCAAGCGCGCTCAAATAACCTGCGGGCGGGCCGGGCGGGCTCGCCTTGCGGAGTGGAGCAGCGGGCGGGCCGGGCGGGCGGTGCACTCTCGCCGACCGCAAATTTCGAACGCGCGATGACGTTGATGAAAGTTGAGAGTCGGCTGAGCCCGGGCTTGTTTGTTCTCCCTCTCTCTTTCTCTCTCGCACTCGCATCGCGCATCCGCTTAGCGACGACGACGGGGGTGTTTATTAGTTAATGTAAACACGGGTGGGAAAAACGGTCCCCGACCAGGGTCAACAGCGCGGGCGAAGAAACTGGCGTGGGCATCAGGTATGCATGCTGCAGGGGAACGTCTCGGAGGCGACCGGACAGAAGAATAACAGCGACGCTTTTGTGACTGCCGGCCGTGTGCCTTTTCGCACCGGTCCCGATTTAGTGCGCCGATAAACGTGATCGGTCGGATATATCCCCGCGCGCGGATATTTGGCTCGCTGCTCGGCTCCGCTCTGCGGCCGGCGGCAAGGTCATCATCGTCCACACGTAACAGGTCACCGATTAGATACCGAGCCGTTAAGCGACCGGAGAGAGAGAGAGAGAGAGAGGGGCGGGCGGGGGCGGAAAGGAAGGACCTGCGCGCCCTGTACCTGCACTGATAAACAAAGCGTGCAACTGCGAGTTGTGCGCTTGAAAGTGTTCAACTGCAGGTTGTGTGCTTAAATGTCTTGAACTCGGTAGTTGTGCACTTTTACGCGTTCGACTCCTCTGTTAAACACCACACAGAGTGCGTAGAATTACAATTGAAGGGAAGTTCTCGAGTTCAGTGCGGCGTGACTATTCTGTGGACACGCTTTGCTGAGTTTTCCAATCCCCAAGATGATTAGTTACACTGAACGTGTTAAAATAGGAGTCGAACACGTGAAAATGCACATTTTTGTTCGAGGGTTGAACATGAGCACTACTTTGTTTAACAGACGAGATCGTCATCCTACCAACCACCGCGAATTTTGCTTGCAATGCCCTCTGACCATCTCAACAAAGATGGAAACAATTTTCACTATATTTGGTATGTAGTTAGTATGTACCGTTGGTTAGGCAGTCGTTAAAAGCCAAAACGTCAGGTTGTTTGTAAAATGGAAACGTTACAGTCATACCGTGGTGAGGTTATTTTTGTCAGTTATAAAGCATAATGAATGCGGAACAATCAGCCTTAACTGCACTGTCGTGCAGTCACGGCACACACTCGCTGACCGAGTGTGCGGCGAGCAAGCGCCCCGCGGCCGCGCGGCTAACGCTGACGAATTGAGCTAATAAACTCATCTCTCTGCTCGCGAGTGCGGGGCGTGACATAGGAAGTGGCGCGGCGGGGCCGGCGGCCGCAGGGGCACACGTGCCGAGGCTCGCTGCACTCAATGTCCTGGTGCACACGGTCAGTTGAAAACAACGGCGCAGGTGCGGGGCGTGGCGCGGCGCGGCGCGCGTTCCTGACGTGACTGTGACGTGTGGCGCGTGGTGGTGGTGTGCCGTATTGTTTGGCTTCATAACGCCCGCAGCGTCACGTGACAACTCTGCCATGAACTTGATGCGTTTTTCGAGGGTCAGGGCTGCTCACGCTTTCATGTATTTTAAGGATGGGCCTTAATCTCATCTAATCTGAGCGTCGCCGGTGCACGCGGGGCCTACCTGACCACGGCACTAGGACGATCAAAAAAAAAGTAGAAAATAAATAATAAATTACATGCAATAATATTTTTTTCTGTTTCCTCTCCGGCAGGCGAACAACGCTCCGCGCGTCTCTGGAGAAATGGTGCGGTTGGCGGGGCCGAGCTCGGGGCCCTCTCATTGGCATCCTCCGCACTTTACTTCCGGATGCGCAGCGCAGCGAGACAAAAGGCTTGCCATGCTGCTCAGGTGCCTCGCCGAGTGCCTCGCCTACCTCAAGGATGGTGCCCGGCGCGGCCCGGCCCGGCCCGCTGGAGTGCTCTGGAATGGCTCTGGCTGGACGCGCACTACACTGGGGGTCTCAAGCTCCAGCGTGAACCCCATCCTTACGCCATTAGCTTCTTGCAGTCCTTGCGCCAAAATACAATGTGGTATTGTGTCCAGCAGACATGCGGGTGTTGCGGGGCCTGCCTGGAGCTGCTCACCTGTTGGGGACTGGGATGCTGGAGCTGGAGGCGGCGTCCTGGGCGAGATGCACGTCGGCGTGAGCTGCAGCAGCGGGTCCTGGCTGTCAGGATGCTGTTGCCCTCCGACACGCGAGCTTCGCTACGCTACGCGCTACGGTCTCGGCGAGACTGAGGACGGTGCGGGCCACAACCAGGTTTGTGTTGCTCGGCTCCGACTCTGCGCGGCGCGGCTCTGTCAATCGGCACGACTCGTCTCGATGCCGGTCGACCAGCCTTTGCACTACTGCCGCTCGCCCGGCGGCGGTGGTGCGCGGCCAGCGGCCCACCGGCTGAAGAGGAGCGAGAGAGAAAGAGCGAGCGAGCGAGAGGGGCCGCTGACGGTGTGCTGCGCCTCGCCGCGCGCGCCAAGCGGAGGGGGTCTCGTTCTTCTAGGTGCCCGCTACGCCTAGCATTCGGGTGCTAGGCAACCCATTCGACGTTGGCGCCACGCAGGTAGGCCACCCGACCTACACTTACTGGGAGTGGAGTGGAGGGGTATCGCCGCAGCGCAGGGGCGTGGAGGGGCCTAAATGGTGCGCGGAGTAGCTCCGCGCGCCAGGAGTATCGTCGGATCGACGCCGGCCGCGGTGTGGCGCGAGGACGCGGGGTATCGTCCCGGCGAGCAACAAGCTGTGGCTCGGCGGGCCGGCGGCGGGGACTCTAGGCGGCGGGAGGAGAGAGAGCATGTCGGAAGTGGCGTGTGTGCTACTGGCCTTCCCTTCCTGGCCCCGGCCCGTTTCAACCCCCCGGCGGGCCCCCATTGCCCCGAGTGAGTGGCGGCCCAGAGTCGCTGCGGAGCTGCACGGGCACGTACGTACGCGCGCTCGTGCTTGCACAGCCTCCGCCCCGCTCCGCGGAGGATGGGGCTGGACCATCCTGGTCGCGCTCCTTCCAGTGCAAACACACGAGTTGTGCTAGCGACACTCTCACTGTGAAGAATAAAAATCCGACGAAGAGCCGGCCTGGCGGTCACCTGGTCATACTGTTTACTTTACAGCTCCTTACAAAACATATAGAGACATGTGTATCCTGTTTAGAGGGGAAGCAAAATTACACCTCCGCCTTGCTCGCCTTCCCGCCTCGCCGTGGCGCTGCTCGCTGTCTGCTTCCCCCAATGCTACGCTGGGGTCAGTCGGGGCGGGACGCTGCTCAGCCCGGTCCCACAATAACAACGGCGGGTCCAGGCGATGGGGACGCGATAGCGTGGAGGACACCCCCGGGACACCCCGCCCAGCCGGCCCGGCCCGGCACGGCCCAGCCAATCCAAGGACTTCCCTCTCGGTCGCCGCCTTTGGGAAAAATCATTTTTGGGCGAACGAACGGGCGGGCGGGCTGACGACTAATTAATGGCGGTCTGGAACGTGCGTGGGCGGGGCGGGGCGGGGCGGGGCGGCCCCCGGAACACACGGCATGTGTGTGAGAGAGACTGTGCGAGTGTTTGGACCGGGAGGCCCTGCTCGGCCCTGCCGCCGCTAAACGGGGCGCCCGCTCGTTCGGACCGATTGGTCGACCCTGGGTGTCAGGGCCCGCGGCCCCGCCCCGCCCCGCCCCGTAGCGCACCGGCGCAGAGCAGCACGCCACGGCCCTGACCCCGCCACGCCCCGCCACGCCCCTCGCATGTCGTCGCTAAGCGTGTGCCACCGCCGACCCACGCGGGCCGCGCCGCCCGACGACGCCGCCACGCCTTGTGCGATCTTATCTAATGACTACGCGAAAAAGACACAACTTCTGGTTCGGGACGACGCCTCCGCGGGAGGTCGCGGGGGGGTGCGCGCCGGGACACATTCCTCCGCGCCACACGATCGGACTGGACCACCCCCGCTGCGGCGCGTTCCTCGCATTGCTGCGTCGCGACGCGTAAGCGCGGTAGTGTGTGCGTGCGCATGTGGGGGAGCGGAGACCAGGTCTAGTCGCGGCGAGCTGCTCTGGAGAGTCGTGTGTTGATCCGAGGTCGCGAAAAGGAATGCACTCTCGTCTCTGCTCCACCCACCGCGCGATACTGGTGGCGGCGGGGCGGGGCGGGGGCTTTGGAGGGCTGCTGCTTGTTGTAGCGGCAGAGTGGTCTGTCGTGGCGTGCGGCTGTCCGACGGCCGCTTCCGCGTCTAGTCCTGCCGGGCTGGCCAGTGAGGGGTGGCGGGGCGGGGTGGGGCATCAGGGCGTCCGGGTCGCGGCCGGGGCGTGGCGGGGTGACGGGCGGGGTGCCTCACCTCACCCCACCGCACCTCACCGCGTCACCCCCCGCCAACTCCACCGCAGCTTCCGTGCCTGGTTTGCCTCCCCCGCTCTAGTGCGTGAGACAGCCGTGGAGCCTTGTTGTTGGCGTGCCGCGATAACATTCTAAATTGGGCCCCAGGCCACGGAGCGGTGGCGGCGCAGGTGTGGCTACTCTACCGTGATAGGACTGACATTTCTAGATGTGGACGGGGTGGGGCGTGGAGGGGCAGTGCAGGCTGATCTGCCTGGGATCCCGAACGTGACCGTGACTCAGAGTTCTCTGTATTGTGTCGCTCATTTTATTGTTTTCGTTGTTACAGATTCCCCTTCTCACCTGCTGCGCTCCACTTTGACTACGAAAACTTCAAAATTGTGTGCAACTGTGCAGAAAAATCTCAGCTGTAAGGACACCTTGGTGCCAATGGATTTCCACTACGCATCGTTTGAAATCAATTAAAATCCAACATATGGAGTAATAAAACATAGCGTTGAATACAATGCCTAGAGGGCAGATCACAACAATGATGACACCACCACCACCAACCACACTCCACCATCGCCTGTGGTAAGTATGAGCTTTGTTTTTATCGTGGCGATATTTGTGGCATTTTGCTGATGCTGTGGTCTTGGAAACTCTAAGCCTAACGAGATTTAGCTTGCAACATTTTCTCAGCTCATTACCTATCTACTGTATCTTCATCAGCAAACACTTGCCTTTCATTTCTGTCCCTCCCAGGCACCCTGGCAACACGCGCACCGAATGACCAGCGAGTGACCCTCACCACCACCATAGCGCCGCGGCCCGCTGCCAGAGACTTTTGAAACAAATTAGGAGGTCGATCATGTCGGGCCCAAGCAGCAGCCCTGCGCCGCCGCTTAATTTTGATCGTGACCGCCCCATTATCAATAGTGATTGCGTGTCGCGGCGCCAACGCCGTACGTACTTCCATGTAATGCCGTTACTTTCGCTCCGAGAACACGCTTGGAAATGGCCTAGCTCTCCGTGCGTTCGTTGTCTCAGAGGGGCGCGCGCCCCGCTCGCCTGTTGCTGCGCTCTACTCGCTCAAGGTGACGCGCCTGTACCGCCCGTCAGAAGGAGGCGACGCGACACCTCGGCGCCGATAACGCCAGCCGCTTATTGAGCGTCGAAACGACGCTCCGATGTGTTGCAATCATCTGTTCTCATTATGGTAATGGCGTAAGCAAAGCAGGCGCGGCCGGCGAGCAAGAGCAGGCGAGGGTCGCCGCCGGTCACCCCAGCCTGTCTATGGAGAAAGGAGCCGGCCGAGCTGGCTGGCGCGCAGGTGATGTGGGAATTGATTCGACGGCGTCGTCGTCGGGGCTGCTGCTCCGGCCACCACCCCCGGCACCCCCCGAGGAGGGGAGGAGGGTCACGCGCTCCTACTGCCTGCTGCTGCTGCAGACCTCCTGGGAGCTTGCAATTACTCATCGTGACTAATTGCAATAGGAATATTGTGCGCAAGGTAGGTAGAAAAAGTGCGAAATCGGCTTTACACCGCATGTCACCTCCTGGTTAGAAAAAGGCCGCTAATTGCTTGGAGCGTTTCCTTCATTCCTCAAGGCTGTGTGGAGGAGCGAGCGTGCCTGCGTGCCTACTCCGTCTGCGCGGCTCCGGCTTTTATTTTTCTCATCTGCAGAGAGATGCACTGACATCTGTCAGTTATCGTTTCAGGTCGAGCGCAGTCGGCGGGGATGATCACCGCCTCGGCCGGGATGCTGTCGCTGTCCTCGCCAGGCGCCGCGTTGCAACAGCCCTGCATTATACCCCGCGGAGTCAGCGACACCCACGCCGCGAGATAACTCAAGTAAGACTGCCGATCTGTTTGGGCAACCTGCCGCTAGCTAACCAAGTCAGCGATGCGGAAAAGGCAAAGCGGTATAAGGCGCCGCAAATAAGGCGCCGCCGAAGACAAACTCGCTTATTAGAAGGCGGGGCTCGGATTGGCAAAGCGCGGGAAAATAACTCGGTTTAATTTAATTTTTATTTTTTCGCCGAGCACGATTATCCGATAGTCCTCGTTGGTAATGTGAGTGGATCGTCACCGCAAACGTGTCCCAACCGCAAGTGCAGGCCGCCAAGGCTGGGCTCGGAGTCGTGCGGTGCGGCGGGCTGCACACTAGGGGCGGTGACGGATGGCCGGCGTCACGGCGAGCAGCACCCCGCCAGCTCCACGAGACCCCCGGGCCCACGGCCTCATAGCGTCATGTGATGGACGAGGTGGTCGTCTACGTCAATTGGAACATTTTTCTCCAGGGGGCGAACTACTGCCGCGCGTAACCAGAGGAGTATGTATGTGTGCTGCACCGCCGAGTGAACACACCATTCCGACCGACCGGCGAGGTAACTAAGCCGTAAAGTAAAACGATGAATTCTCCATAATACTAAAACTTAACCTCCCGTGGGCCCCCGTCGTGACGGTAATTAGCTGCGTGGTCACGTGGTCATGCGGCGCTGCGGCGCTCCTCTAGTGCTCCCGGCGGAGGAGTTCCCCATACCGTCCGGTCCTGGTTGTGCAACGGTCGGGGGTTATATGGGTCCTGATGCTGGCCGCTGCATCCATACACCGCGCCGGGTCCAGGGCCCCGGGCCGCCGCCGGACCGACCAGAGCGTGACAAACTGTATTCTGAATATTATTTTGGATGATCGCACGGGATGCCGCAATCACATTATGGGCTGGACGTGACGTCAGGCGAGGAACTTGCCTCACTCTCGCACCCACACTGCAGATTCACGCACCTTTGCGCGCGCGCGCACTCACACACACGCACACACATACGCACACGCGCGCGCGCACCGCGCGCCAGACTAGGACTAGACCGAGGACTAGACTGAGGTAGGAGGCGCAGTGCCAAATATACATAATATGATTGAGATAAGCTTTTATGATTATTATTATTATCCGATCGTCGTGAGAATGAATACGCTGGAAAAGGAGGCAAAGTGGCTCGCTGGCGAGCGCCGCAATCTGGTATGGCTCCCGCAGCAAGGATCGCTTTCGGGGGAGGTGCGGCGTGGCTGGCGGCGGAGCTGTGTGGCCATTGGCCATAGCCGTGCCGAGCAGTGGCGTGGCGCCGGAGAAATGCCGATTCAATTAGATTTGTCGTGGCAGTACATGCCAATAAGTGTGGTACGCGTGTCGGCCGCCAGCCTGCGCCAGCCGGAGCCGTAGATGCGATAATGAATTGGCTGCCCTGGTGGAGCCTCGTCAAGGGGCTTTGGCTCGCTTTGGCTAGCTCGCCTTGTTTCGACATCAGGGTGAAGAGCGCCCGCCCGTCGAGCGCTTCCGGCGCGCGTTCTGCTCTGGTTGTGCCGCAGCAGGCTGGCCCAGACTTTGAGCGGCCTGCACTTGTGCCGTGCCTCTCTGCTCTCCTCGGTGACTTCGACGCTGGAAGGGGCCTGGTGCGTAGTGAGTTTCCGTTCCGACTCTCGGAATGCGCAAGTTGTGGATAAAATGAAAGGGGAAAAGTGCGTCTAATGGCTCAGAGATTAGTGAAAGTTAAAAAAAAAATAAAAATCGGAACTCTTGCTGACTGCAATTAATTCGCTGGTTGGCCGGCGGGCTGGCCTGCAGCCTGTCCGCGCCGCCGCCGCGCTGGCCGCCCTCATAATTTGCTGCAAGGAGAACGGCCCGTTCATTTTCGATCGCTTTCGATTTTGAACGGCTACACTGGCCGCTGCTGCGCTGCTGCGCCGCGACGCCACGCCCCAGGGGCACACGGCTTTGCGATGACTATCCACGAATTTACAACCGAATAAGGCGTACGTGCACGTTCACTAGACACGTGCCTCACCTTGCATTTCGCATCTAGATTGCATTCGGGCATTGGGTCTAGCGGCGCAGGTTGCTTGTGCGGGCGGGGCCGCTTGTATCGCCCGTCACGTCGGCCTGGGCAACATTCCACCTCTCTTAGTCTGATTGGGACCTCACTAACCTCACTTGTCCAAACACTCAGCCTCCCACACCCGACCACCGTCGTCATCCCGCACGAACACACGCGGGTGCGGCGGGGCGGGGCGCCGGTGTACGCAAAGCGCTCCACGCCTATGCCCAAAATGAGTTCCTCTTCCTGGTGGTTTATCAATCTCGCCATAATAATGGAGGTGCTAGAAAAATTGCAAACTTTGACATTTATCGCCCGGCGCCGTATGGCGTACTGGAGGAGGGAATAATTTCGATCCCGATTGTCTTCGGGTTGATGGCGAAGGCGGCTGCGGCGCGGTTTGCCCCCTTTCGCGGCGGTCGTTGTACAATCGAGCGCCTACTTCCGAAGGTCCGCGGGCAGCGCCGCGGAGAGCGATCAATATGAGAAATCGCTCGGTATGCCGTTCGTTGCGGTGCTCAGGGAATGGGACTCATATGCCCGCCACTTCGCAACGACGGCGGCCGCTTGCTCGGCGCACTTCCTGCCGCACCGGTGGCCAATCAGCGCCGCTTCCAGTGCAAACAATGAGGAATAACTCTCGGGACGTTTGCCAGGCTGGTCTGCCGGGCGGAGGTGGACCGTCGCCCTTCAGCGGTGGGTGTGGTGGAGTCTGCCCGGCCCGGCCCGACCCCGGCACAATGCGGTGATTTGGTTGTCGCGGCCCGGCGGGCGGGCGGACCACGTGCCGCGCGGCCTGCGTCTAATAAATTGGAATCAAAACGCGGAATGATCATGTATTTAAGTCGCGCCGCGGGAGGAAGGCGGTGAGTAATTGTCTGACGTCGGCGGGACACAGCGGGCCGTCGTTAATGAATTAATAATTAAGAGGCAGATGGGGCAGGACAAACGCGGCGGGGCTGGGAGTAGAACCCGGGCCTCGGCTGACGACAAGGTGGTACGGTTGGTGGAAGGGATGTGTGAGTGTGAGGGAGGAGGAGGGGGGCCGAAAGGCGCACATCGCCCGGCCGGGCCAGCCGGGCCGCCCTGCGGACTCCAGGGGGGCCAAGGAGGAAGGCGAGGGGGGCAGGTGGTGAGGATGGCGGGGACGCCCGGGGGACGGCGTCGCGGCTGCGGCGGCGGCGGTGGGGCCGGCTGCAGCAGCGGCAGGGCCGGGCCGGGCCGCGGAGGCGCAGCGCCACGCCGCAGTGCTGCGAGGAACTCCGTGCGGTGAAAGTGTATCCCCAGCAGTGATTCAGTGCACACGGCGCCGCTCACCGCGAGCCGAGCCGAGCCGAACGCGAACCAGTGCGACTCGAACCAGCGACACTCAGGATTACTTCCGGACCCACCAGGCGGACCAGCCTGCGACACAGGGGACCCACTTCCGGGACACTTGAAGTGAGTGGCATGTCGCATGTCGTCGTCGGGGCGTGGTTACCGCCAGCTCGCCGAAGGGAGGGAGGGCGCCGGCGGGCACGCCGCGGACTTACCGTCGACGAGGTGGTCGTGGGCCTGCTGTTCCGCGCCAGGACAGCAGCGCCCACCTGCTGCTCGGATGCCAGAAACTCAACGCTGAGGTTGAGAGGGGACTGTGTTGTCGTGACCCCAGGGTGGCCGTCGTGGGGGCGGGCCTGACCCAAGCCTGCGCGAGCCCCGCAAAAGGTCCGTTAGAGCTCCGTATCGTGGACCATGCCCTGCACAGGACGGGCGTGAGATGCCCAGGTGGCGGCCGAAACGTAGTGGGAGTGAGGGAGAGGGAGCCATGTCACGAAGCAGACATCTTACTTACCACTCGCCACTCGCGGACGTGAAGTAGGTAAGCGAGCGGGCGCAGTGCAGGGCACTGTCGCGGACATGCCCGGGGCGCCAGTGGCGCGACCCTGCCGCGGGCCCCTCCGGCCTCCCTGAGCCTCTCCTTCCTCACCCAACTGTTGCTTCACTACCCCGTCAAGAAAAAAGAAATAACATGACGCGTGTCGTCGTGCACGGCGTAGCAAACGGTACAAAAACAAGGCTCCAACAATTGCACGCCTTTCTAAGACCACACAGCGAGGAGGGAAAGAGAGGGGCTGCCGTGCAAAACCTTCGCGCGCTCTGCTTGGAGGTCTGGCGGGGCTCGAAACCGCGGCGCGTCGTGACTGTGGGCGTGCGGCCTGCCCGCCCTGGCCTCCGACCAGCCCGACCTGCAGGTCGGGCGCGCTCGCGGTGCCGCGGCGGACGTGGCCTCCGACTCGACCAGCCTCTATAAGGGCGCCGTCGGGGTCCTCAACGGGGGGACTAAAGGTTGAGGGACTTCCCCACGGACGGGCGAGGGTGGGGATAAGGGGTTAGTGTTCGCGCCCGTCCTGCTAGTATACAAAGTGCTTGTAGTGCCAGCCCGCCCCACCGCCCTCCCGCCCCCGCAGCGGCCGATGTGTGAATGGCTGCCTTTGGCGAGCCTAAAGCTCGGAAAGTGAAAGCCCAGCCATCGCCCGCTCAGCCCTGCCGGCCCGGCCCGCCCAGACCGCCGACGCAACGGCCCGCTTTTGTGTTGATGAATTTGAGAAGCTAACATGGGTAATCTGCGCGCGTGCGTGGGCGCCTGTGCGCGTGTGTGTGTGTGTGTGTGTGTGTGTGTGTGTGCATGTGTGTGTGAATGCGGGGCGTACGATGGCGCCATCGGAACACGTCGCGAAGAGAAATTACAAGGTTCAGCAGCCCGCGCCCTACAGCAGCTCGTTTATTGTTGCATACACTCTGTGTGTGTGTGCGTCTGTGTGTTTTTTGCGCCTTTGTGGTGGTCCATGCGTTATTTTTTTCTCCATTGCTGCAGGGCCTGGGCCACACCGCAAATAAGGATTGTGGTGTGGACAAGGGATAGGAGCAGAGCGAGCGAGAGAGACAATGAGAGAGCGCGCGAGAGATTGAAAATTGCACTCTCACTGCGGGTAACGATTTGACCCGCGTGCGCGTGCGTATCACGTTTGCGATGAGTGAATTGCACTACGTTTTCCAATAAAATCCTTGGTTGTGGATTACGGCCCGCCGCTGCTGTTGCAACACCCCCGCCACGCCGCGCCACGACCGCGCACGCCGCGAGTGCATCGGTGCATCGCAGCACTGCCTCACGGTGCGGCGGGCGGGCGGCGCCCGGCAGCGCCCGGGGTACACAAGAAAAGCTGCAGGACTCGTTGGCAAAGCGGTCCGGAGACGAAATCGAAAGTGGCGCGGGTGTGGCGGGGCGGGCGGGGCGAGGCGTGGCGGGGAAGGTAACAGACCGGGTGGACCCCGCCCGCCGCGTCGTGCTCGCTAGTATGGTCATTCCCGCCGGCGGCCGAGAGAGGTGGGGGAGGGGTCTCCCTCAGGTCCCCCCTCGGGTTCCCCCGCGAGCGCTTGGCTCTTGGCTTGGCTGCCCGCCTGCCCTGGCCTGGACTGGTTTGGCCGAGACAGATCTTCCTCATTTCACTCGGACCTGCCCGCCCCGGTGCGCCTGCCCTCGGCCCCGCCGGGTCCCCGCAGCCCCGCCGCCGGGTTCACGTCATCGCGCTTGCTGCGTGAGAAGCGGAACGTGTTCGAGATATCGAAGGCGCACGCGGCGCCACGGGGGAGCGATCGATGTCTCTCCTCGCTCATGAAGTGGCCGGACTGGCGTTACGTCGTCGTGACGCCTCCTCATTGCCTTCGTTTCTTCTTCTTCTTCTTCTTCTTCTTCTTCTTCTTCTTCTTCTTCTTCTTCTTCTTCTTCTTCTTCTTCTTCTTCTTCTTCTTCTCTTTCTTCTTCTCCTCTTTCTTCTCCTTCTTCTCCTTCTCTTTCTTCTTCTCCTCTTTCTTCTCCTTCTTCTCCTTCTCTTTCTTCTCCTTCTTTTCGGCCCGTCGCGCTACCGGAGCCCCTGTCTCGGGCGGGATAGGCAACCCGCTCGCGCCGGCACGGAGACGGTGGCCTACCCCGCCCCTGCGCTCGCTGCTGACGCCGACCCGACCGCCCGCCGGGAACGCAATACGGCGCGATGAATCAAGCTTCGCCTAACCTTGCACGAAGAACTGGGATACGGTAGCGGTAGAACCGACTGTTTGTTGGACTACGTGTCGCACTGTTCCAAGCATGCATTACGGTACGGCAACGCTCGCCGTCTTAGCAGAGGTCGGCCGGCTTACGGCCAACTGCATGCAGCCGAGGGTGTCCCGGGGGACGGGGAGCAAAAGCAAGCGGGAGGCCGGCATGCTGGTGCGTATCGGCTACTTGTAATTGTTTTTCCCTGGAAAATCGAGCGGCGCGGCCTGCGGGCGGGCGCACCGGCCTTCGCTCATTTCAGCTTAGCGCAGCGCGGCGCCTCTGCGGCTGGCGCGGCGAATGGGGCGCAGGCCGGGGCGGCGGAGGTGAGCCGAGGGGGCAAGGCCTGCAAATAAGTGATATACTGGCGCTGTTTGATTGTGCCCGCCTGTCCCACTCATTCGAGCGGAGCGGATGTTTGACGAGCACGGCGGCGGCGGCGGGCGGACAGATGGCCGGGCGGCTATATTGCCCCCGCGCGCGTTTTCGCACCGCGCCGCCAACAGCCATAGCGCTGTCCGCGTCCGCGAGCGCGAACACCACCCCGCCGCTGCTTATTGACACTCCGACTCGAATGCGGTGCTTTGTTCGTGGGCGTGCCCTCCTCAGCGGCCGCCGCCCGTGGCTGCGGTCGCACTTTCTCGCTCAGGGTGTCGAGCGACCCTGGAAATTCGGGAAACCCGGGAAAAACCCTTGAATTTAATTTGGTCGGGAAAAACCCGGGAAAAACCCTTGAATTTTGCTCAAACCGGCTCAAACCCGGGAAAAATGCTCGCCCAGACCTCGTAACCGAGCTGCTGAGCTCCGTGCTGCCCTTCATGAAAATAAAATTGAAACTAATTCGCGTTTTTTCCCTTTTCTGATTCCTTTTCTAAAAACTAACACTAGGTACGAGTTTTAATGACAGATTTTGGGAAAATTTTGGCTGAAAAAAATGGACCCCTTTGAGCAAAATTTTGTGTCGACAGAGCCCCAAATTACCCTTGAATTTTGACGATTTTCACGCGGGAAAACCGGGAAAAACCCTTGAATTTTATACTCGGTTGCCGCTCGACACCCTGTCGCTGCTCCAGCATGCTGGACAATATCGGCCCTGCCCGGCTCGGCCGGCCGGTCAGATGCCACCCGCGGGGCGGCCGCGGCGTCCTTGCCCGCAGAATCCCTAATGAACGGCTGGAGGGGCGTATCGAATCCAGGCGCACGTCCCGTCCCGTCCCGTACAGGCCGGGGCGCCCTTCACCTCGCGCGACATGTGCACGCCGCCGCCGCAGCCGTGGACCCGACCGTATCTGCGGCTGACATATGCAGGGATCGATAAATCGCCGACATTGACCGCCGGCCGCACGTCGCGCGGAGCTGAGCGAGCGTCGCGCTGCCGTCGCCGTCGCCGCCGCCGTCCGTCTCGCGCGCGCGTACGGCGCGCCGTGGGATATGGCCGCGAGAACAGAAACGACAGCCGTGGGACTTGAGATCGAGCTTTTGTTTGCTTTTCTTTTGAGTCACGCGTTACGTTTTCCGACCCATTTCTGTAACTTCAACGGTACCTTATTCGGATCTTTTCCACCATCTGGATACCCCTTCTCCGAGCCTTCTCCCCATAATAACTGTTACATGCCAAACCTGTTCTCCTTTCTTTATTTACTGTACTGACTATTTACTAAGCTACTCTGGAAACTCAAGTGTGATACAGTCCAACAATTATAAGTGCAATACCATAAGTAAAACTGTAGTACCATCACTCTTAAAAGTGTAGTACCACACTGAACTTTTAAGTGTGATACATGTGTGGTACTACAGTTTTAACTGTAATACTCATGGTATGCACTCATGCACTTATGACTGTTGGACTGTATCAAACTTGAGTTTTCCAGAGTACACCAGGTTACCATTTACCTTTTACATCCCTAACTTTTCACCCTCAGACTTCTTCTGCACCTGCACCCCTCCATAACCCCTCCGATCCTCCGCCCCCTTTCA
>NW_026267267.1:565329-570564 GCF_000697945.3 Frankliniella occidentalis | reverse complement strand
GCCATCGGCCTTGCTCCGGTTCGTCCCGCCGAGGTTGGGCAAGCCGATGCGCTCCTGATAGCCGCGGGCAACACGTGACAAAGAGGATGCTCCGCGGCGAGGCGAGAGCAAGGCGTCGTCCCGATCGAACCGCGAACCGAGCCGCCGAAATGTCAGAGCAATTGATAAATACCCCTGACTGGAGGAGGAGGAGCTGCGGGGCGTGAGCGGTCGCAAAGTATATGGATTTTTCGCACGAAATCTTTCGCGATGACGTGGCGCCCCCCGCCCCGCCTCGCATCGCCATTGTGCTCTATCGCCGCGCTATACGTAACACCTTCTTCTGATATCGAAATAACAACGACCCGGGTCAGAGGCAATCTCGCACGCATCGGACTGATCACGCATTTGACAAGGCGCCGACTTTTATAGCCCGCAGAGTGCGGTCGGGCGGGGCGGGGTGGGGCGGGCCGCGTGCAGCAGCTGCGGACCAGCGCAGGAGCAGGCGAGCGAGGCGTGCGGAGGGCGGCCGATCCAACAATGATAGATTCTCGCAATCACACAACACAAGTCTGACACGCACTCAGTGCTGCAGCTCGGTTTCCCCTGCGGGCGGGCCGGGGCAGGGCGCTATGCGGCTGGCGCCGCCGATTGCGTTCGGGAAAAAAAGTACAGTAAATGAACCGTTCAAAAGGAGAGGGAGGTAGACGGTATTCAGCCAGGTAGGCCCGGAGCGGCCCAGTGTCCCCACCGTATCTCTCTACACCGTGTATTCAGCGAACGAAGGGGATATATAGGTTATACTCATCGTCATCGTCGTCTGCATTAGAGAGTGGCGCAAGGGGTCAGTCGACGGGGCATAAGGGGAAAGGGACGGGGGTGGGTGTTCTATAGTGAAGTGGATCGACACCACTGAGCTTACAATTGAGACACACTCGCACATGCTCACTCGACTGTCAGTCTGTAAATGGCGCGCCGATAGCTATAGCGCTACGAACCCTTTCACTGCAACACTGTGTCGCGAGCGGGTGGTGGTGGTGGAGGCGGGGTGCGGGCCCGGGCCGGGCGCGCTCGCGCCTGCTGCTGGGCCTAGGAGGCCTACATGGCCATGGCGCTGGAGATGCCATCTGCTGTGCGCGCGCTCATAATGCGACTCGATGTACAAGACAATAACACGGCGGAGGTATGTCGTGTACAGCGGGCTACCCACGCCCCACAACACACACACACACACACACACACACACACAAACATACGCGCACACACACAGTACGTGTGCGTACGTGCAATTTGTCACGAGGCAGCAGAACCTTTATTTGCGACTGCGGAGCGCGGAGGGCATTGTGGCGGCGCAGCACTGCACTGACTCTGCTCTGATGGGATGGGATGCGCCCTGATGACCTGCGCGGCGCGGCGCCCTCGTCTCTCTCTCTCTCTCTCTCTCTCTCTCTCTCTCTCTCTCTCTCTCATTCTCTCTCTCCCCCCCCCCTTGCTGTTGCATGCACTGCTCGCCGTGTTTGCACTCTGCCCGCCCCCGCGCGCCGCGTTGATCGCAGTGCGTCCTCCTGGGGATGTGTTGCCGGTGATCATTTTCCCCGGTGCATTTAAACCCGGGCCGCGCCGCCCGCCCCGCCCGGCGACTGCAATAACACTCTGCTGAGCAGCACTCGAGTGCACCCACATGCGTTGTGCTCGTACGTGTACGCTCTCGCCACGCCCCGCCTCGCCCCGCCTCGCCCCGCCACACCCCCTAAGGGCTGGCGGTGATCGCTTAGATCGGTCGAGGTCGGGCGGGGAGCGCGCAGGCGGCGGGCGGCGGCGGCTCCTTGTTTGGGAGGCCATTGCCTGCTTGTCCGCGTTGACGCGCCCGTCGCGTGCGAAAACATTGCGTCAAGGCGGAGGGAAAGGGTGGTGCGAGCGAGCAGGGTGGGCCAGAGCGGCACACCAAAAATAGTCAGTATACATCCTCAGAAATCAGAAAAATAAACAAGAATCAATCAATAAGGAAAAATTCAGGAAAAAAAAGAAAAAATGCAGATGAAACAGAAAAACTTGTGAACGCTTGAACTTACAGTGCAGTGGTCTGGTGCAATGTGTCGGAGTTCTTAGGAGAGAGAGAGAGAGAGAGAGAGAGAGAGAGAGACTAAATGGTTCTGCCGCTGCAGCACAGAGGGAGACTATAAGCAAGGGGGTTGCACGAGGAGGGTGGTCGGGGGCAGGCATTACCAAGTGGCGATGATGGTGTTTGCGAGCTCTTGCATGAAGTGGAGGCGGAGGCGCTTGCTGCACCGAGCACAGTGTGTCCCTCTGCTCTCTGCTGCTCTGTGTGCGTGCCAACGCACTCACAGCACAGCAGCAATGTCACTCAGTCTCTAGTCGCCCCCACTGGGTGTTCAGGGGGTGTACAGTACGCTGAAGGTGTCATTTTTTTTTTTGCCCCCTTCCTCTTGTCGCTTCAGGTAATGCGGGTGTCCCTAAGGCCGGCGTGGTGTTTGTTACCCGCACAATGGTGCTGGGGGTACAATGCGACACGGGCGGGTGGAGTCAGGGTGAGGGGGATAAGGGGGGAACCTCATCGGGACCGTCAGATAGCGGGGGATTGGAGCGGGGCGAGGGTGGGTGGGTGGCTTTGGATGATAATAATTATACTTCCCTTCCTCCCCCTCTCTCCTCTCAAATCCTGTCGGAGGAGGATGCCGTGCACGGGGCTGATTCATGGTGAAAATATTGAAAGGGCTCCGCGCGCTCGCTCTAGCGGGCGGCCGGGGCGGCGGGGTACGGCAAGGGGTGACTCGGCATTAAAAGTACCGACAACGAAAATAATACAGCAACATCAATAACAACGGATATTAAAAAGAGTAGGCTATGAATAATGATCGTTTCGGAAACGGAATGTCGTGCCATGGCTGTAGAGTTTTTTCAGCATTTTCTTTTTCTTTTTTTCTTTTTTTGCAAATACTCGCTTTCCGATAAGCCGCTTGCGCTCCGGGTGTTCCATTCTGTTCGCGAGTCATTGCTTTTGGCGAGGGGGTTCCAAATCCGGATCACACGCGGGACGCTCTAAACTCTGGTGCAGCCGGACAGAGTGTCCGCCGCTGCAGCTGCAGCCAGCAGCGTGATGCGGTCTGAATGGGGTGGTCCGTGTGCATGATTAATAAAGGAGGGGAGCCCCACCCCCGGCGGGGACGCCTCGCCTGCCTCACCCCACCCCGCCTTGCCCCACCCCGCCATACCCCACCCCGCTTACCCCACCTCGCCCTGCCCCACCCCGTGCCGACCCTGTCAGTCCCAAGCAGCGGTCGGGTCCAGTCGGGGGTCGGCCGGCCGCCCACCGTAGCGTGATTATTAGGTGCAAATCCCCTCACCTCGCAGAGTTATTCCACGGTCCTATAAAATGTTTCCATTTTTCCTTAACCGCCACCGCCCGCCACAGCCGGGAGTAGAAAAAATAATAATGAAAGTAATAATTGTGAGAGCGGCGCGCTCTCATGCGTTTTTGATCGGCCCCGCAATAATTTCGAGTCCTTGCTCCTCGTGCTCCAGTTCCGCGTCGAGTCCCTTCACTGCGGCGCGCCCGGCCGGGGCGAGGTCGCGGCGGATATGGGATTACAGTCTAGCGAACGACTCGCCGCCGCGACTCGCGTTTCTCGGAAAGGCGGACGTGTTTTTCATATCTATAAAGTACGCGGGAGTGACAGCGGCGGCGCGCCTGCGGCCGAGGCGGCCGGGGGGCGCCTCCGGGCGGGCCGGGCTGGGGAGGGGCTCGGCGGCAGCAGCAGCAACAGGGGCCGCAGCAGCCCACCTCACATAACCCATAACCTCAATCACTCACTCACTCCCGCACTCCACACAATATCCGTCCGGCAGTCACTCTGTTGGCACACCGCTCGCCCCGGTAGCGCCGTGCCCATCACTCGCGCGCGCCGCCGGCGAGCGACCCGAGAGTTATGATTTGCAGGCAGAGATGTGGTGATTATCGACGGCGAGTAAGTCACGGCTGATGAAGCCGTCAATGGCGGTCAATGGTGGTGTCGATCGAGTATAGGTGAATGGCGTTCAGAGTCGCACACACTGGAAATGCAAGGAGTCGCTCACTGCTTGTAATGTCTGTAATGTAAGTAAAACTTACATTAAAGGAAGTAAGGTTGTGAATTATCATTTGAAATTCACAAACCCGCGTACGAATGGCACCCACACATCTACAAGCGTGCGACATCCTAACACTTGGGTTTACGGTACAGTAGTGTTGGAGGTGGAGGGTTCGACTGCTCTGCTGAACCGGATCTGGAAAGTTTTTCCCTCGTTTTTTCTCTTACTTTTTCTCTCATTTTACGGCTCCCGGACACGTGGACCCCACGTGCAGTGCGCACCCCCCGCTGCTGCTGCTGCTGCTCGACCCCATCAGTGGCAAGTGAGGCGCGACCCAGCCGATCGGCCCTCCCGGCCGGCGAGCAGGTGCGCGGCCACTTAGGCCCCTCGCCACGCCCCGCCGCCCGCTCCCGGCCTCGCCCCGGGGGTGGGGTGCCCCGGGCGGGGGCGGCGGGGAGACGTGAGGTGGGGTAAATGGGGCTGATTTGCACACAGCATTCTCTCCTGGCCTGGGGGCAGAGCGGGGCAGAGCAGAGCAGGCGGAGCGAGTAAGGTGACAGAGTGGCACCACTGCCTGCGAGAGGAGCCGAGTAGAGCGTGGAGACGCACTGCTACGTACGCTTCTCTCTTTCTTATTCAACGTGCCCCACCCGCAGCGCCTCACCCCAACCCCCCCACCCCGCCGGCCTCGGCTGCGCCCAATTAAGTCTGACATTTTATTGGTGACGGTGCAGGCCGGGGGGAAAGGGAAGTGGGCTCACAGCCCGGGCTCAGCTCTCATTGGCATAGGCAAAGGGATTTTAGGGCGCCAGAGAGAGGGGAGAAGGGGGAAGAGAAGAGAGACATAGATGGGGGGAGTCGAGTGGAGTGGGTCGGGGGCGAAGCGCGATAGACGCGCGCGCGCTCTATGTCTGCGGCTGGCAGCATGTTGTCTACTACTGTTGCTGCCGCTGGCTCTGGCAGCTCTGCTCGCGTCTTACTCGCGGCGGACGTGGCGAGGCGGGGCGGGTGGAGGTGAGGTGCGCAAGGATGCGCGGTGCATGGGCGATGCCGCGTCCGGCCGCGCCCCCTGTGTGCGTGTGTGTGTGTGCTGAGTGCATATTGCACTTCACTTGACCACCATGTCACAGAGGGGCTGTTGATGTCAAACTCTTCGTGTTTGGGGTG
>NW_026267267.1:562176-565124 GCF_000697945.3 Frankliniella occidentalis | reverse complement strand
CACACACACACATGCTGGACCGAACAATGCGGCCGTATAACCCGCGGGTAACGGCCACCTGAAATGCAGCGCGCGCGGCCGCGGTGGGGTCTTTAAAGAGTAATAGCAGTTGTCATATTATTGGGCCGCGAGCAAATCATATAGTATGGGATGGAGGGGATGGGATGTGCGCCGGGGGACCGTGTAAAAAAAACTGAACGCGGCGCGCGAGCCGCAGCGGCCGCCAGACAACAACATTAACGTGTCCAGTAAGTACTGCTGGGCTAGGGGGCGGGGCGGCAGCAGCGGCGGGCACACGCAGCGTTTTCGAGGGTCGTTGCAATTAGTATTGCTTATTGCTAATGCCGTGGGAGTCCCTCCCTTTCCCCCCGCTCGGCCCCCCTCGCGCGCGCCCTGGCCATCGGCAGCGTGGCGCAGCGCGGCGCAGCGGGGCTAAGCCGCCGTCGCGCGGCCAATGGCTCGCCATAAATAGGCGCCCCAACAAGCTTTTAGCACAATAATATTCGTCCGGTCTGGGTGGGGTATGGTGGGTGGAGCTGGGACCCAAGAGGGGGAGGGGGCGGGGGAGCTAATGCGCCACTTCAATTGTTGCTCGGTCCAGGGGTCTTTGGGGCCTTTAGACTGGCCGGTCGGGGGTGGTTCCAGCCCGCTCCTCCTCCCGTCCCTCTCTCCCGTTGCTACCCACCCACCCTAAACACGATTGCTATAAATCCGATCCGCCTGAGCTGGCCTGGCCGGCTGGGGTGCCGGTGGCGGCGGCGGTGGAGGAAGTCAAGTCGCTGTGAGCGAGAGAGTGAGTTACTGAGCAGTACGGCCCACTCCCACCCCCCGCCACCACCACCACCACCCCTCCGAACCCACTCTCCCGCTTTCCTCAAATCCACGCGCGCCGGTCGGCCGCGCCTCAATGGGATTAGTCTTATTAAATTCCAGCGGAGGGCATTCCAGCCCAGGGTCGGCAATCAGGGCAACACGGCGAGAAAACACGAAACACGGCGCGCGCTCCAGAGCGGAGCTCCTTGTCGGCAGCGGGCGGCACGGCCAGCCTCGGCCTCGGAGGGACACCAGTGCATCCAAAAGGGCAGGCTGTTGCGGGCTTCTTTTTTTGGCGCCTATGCTTTAACATGGGAGGAGGAGGAAGTAGCCCGCAACAGCCTGCCCTTTTGGATGCACTGAGGGACACGCGTGCCATTTTGTCGCCGTCGCGCTCCGTCCATCCATCCGCCCGTCCCCGCCCGTCTGTCCGCCCGTCGCCGTGCCCTTTTGGTAACCTCCCGTTAATCAGTGTTGCCAACAGCCGCGCGCGGATTCCTCTGCTTATATTCGTTGTCGCCGCCATCAGTCCTCTGCCGGTGGCGCCCGGTGCCCCCGGCCGTGACGCGTCATATGAACGCGCGTGCTTCGGTAGTATTTTTTTTTTTGCCTTTTCTATTTTTCTTTCTCCTATTCCGTCGGGGGTCGTGGCGACCAAGGCGTACCTCACAATTCATTTAGATTTAGACGCACACAAATTTTTCAGGGTTTACTTTTTTTCTTAATTTTTTCCTTAATTTTTCTTGAGTATCCTTGATTTTTTTTAAATTTTTTCTTTGGAGGGTGTTCCCTGATTTTTTTGAGCGAAGTGCCCCTCGGTGGTGCCCCTGCCGGCCGGTACCGTGTGACGCGGGGCGGGGCGCGACTTGCACAATGGCGTGTGCGGCTGATCACGGGGCGTGGCGCGGCGCGCCGCTATGCCGGGATGCTATCGACTCACGCCCCGGCCGGCTTGTGAAACACAGACTAGTCCGCGATGCTCGCGACCCGTGGCGCCCCGTCGGCCTGGCCTGGCCTGGCTGCCCTCAAAGGGCGGCGGGGCGGCGCGCGCGCGCGTTGCTGCTCCATAGCGCCTCGGCGACCCACGCCACGCCACGCCCAATGAAAATGTAAATCCGAGATGGGGATCGAACCTTCATGCGGACACACAGTGCCGTGTCCCTGGGCGCCCGCTGCGCCCGCACCGTTTACCCGTGACGACGGCCCGTAGGCGCCGCGAGAGGATCTTGATTAGGGATGCGAGATTACGAGCGGAGCCGGGGCGCCGCCGTCTGCCGCCGAGGGAGAACGGAAATGAACGAGACAATGAGTCTCACAGTAGTGAGCCGGGTACGCCGGCCGCCCTCAAGCGTTGCCTGCTGCTGCGCTACGAGCTCGACTACGAGCCCGGCTACGAGCCGGCCGTGACCCGGCGGTGGTGGTGCGGGCGGAGCGTGCGGAGCAGGCGAGCAAAGCCAGCAGCGCACGGGGCAGGACCGCGCGTTTCGAAAGGAGACGCGTAGTTTGTTGGGGCGGCGATTACCTCGGACCTGTGAACAACTCTTTGCTCCCCCCCCCCCCTTCCCTCCCCCAACTCCTCCTTTTCCTACCGAGCTGCTTTGCTCCGCTTCGCCTCGCTTTGCTTTGACTACACCCTGCGACAGCCAGAGCAGCCTCGCCCCGCGCCCCGTTCGTTCTCCCCGCCAGAGTAGCTACCAGGGGCTTTGCTGCTGCTGCTTCTCTCGTTTCATTTTCGCGGGTCCCCTTTCTTCCCCACTGCCGCCCCGCCACCACCCCTTCCCGCCTTGCCATGGCAGATCTGATACTGTGCCGCTTGGCTTGCATGACAACAGGGTCACAACTACTGAAATACGCCTCCTCCTCCTCCCTCTCATTCCCTCCTTCTGCTTCTTCTTCTCCTCCTCCTCCTCCGTCGCGACGCCCGCGACATGCAGCGTCTCGTGAACGTCCCCGCCGCCGCCGCGCAGCTCTGTAACAGGCCCCTTGCGAAAAAGTGCCAGCGCGCGCTCACTCTGCGCTCTGTGTGAGGGGAGAGGGAGGGTGGGTAGAATGGTGGAATGAGGTGTGTGTGTGTGTGTGTGTGTGTTCTCAGCTAGTGTATGTGCGCGTTGTCTTGACTTTGTTACGTTGTATTC
>NW_026267267.1:556939-561322 GCF_000697945.3 Frankliniella occidentalis | reverse complement strand
CCTGAATGGCGCGCCGCGAGTGCGTACTGTGTGTGTGTGTGTGTGTGTGTGTGTGTGTGTGTGCGCGGTGCTGTACTGAACTGCCGAACCGATTACATCGCCCAAATAATAATCAATTCACCGAACGCTTTGCGCCGCAGTGACACCCGGCCGACCCTGAGAGCACAGCGGAGCCGGGCTTTGTTTTGCGCCTGGCCGACGACGTCGGCGGCGACTTCCTGGTCGAAGTAATTTGTCATGAGCGCGAGGGCGGGCACCGGGCCGGGGCGGGCGCGCTGGGCTGGCAAGGGCGGGTCGGGTGTGTGGCTCCAGGCGTGTGGAAGAGACGACCGTCGTTTCAGTGGGAAAGAACGGAAATGGGGTCCCTTTTTGGAAATGAAGTGCATGCGTTTTCCGGCGTGATTTGTTTGATTAAACGTCAATGAGAAGCCCGAGAAGCCGTACTGTTTTGTGGCGTGGTCGCTGAAGTGTAGTTCGAGAGCTCCCCTCGGCCTGGTCGGTATGCTGATGCTGCTGGTATGGCGACGCTGTGCCTGATCCTCAAAGCGCCCCGCCCCTCCACACTCCACGCCCCTCCACGCCTTGCCACGTCGACGGTCCTCCACAGTGTCTCCGTTAGTTTGCGTTTGACGCGCCCCTCGCCGCACTAACTGCCGCCGCTGCTCGCCGGCGCGGGGGGGGCGGCCGGGGCCCGAGGGGCGGTCTCGGAGCGACGGCAGCGACACGGCGTGTCCGCGAGGACGCGCTGCCGGTGCCCGGGCTGTCGGCGCGCTTCGGCGCTCCCGCACGGTCCCCCTGGAGGGCACTGGAGCTGGAGTCCTCACCCTGCTGGAGGCCAGACCAGGCCAGGTCACTCCTCCACACAGAGTGTGCTCGATATAGGGCTGGGAGTGTTTGCCTCGTCTGAGGCTCTCGATGGGGGTGGAGAGGAGCGGGGGGAGAGCCGCGAAGCGGGAAATGAAGATTGGGGCGGCGTGTTCGCGGGGGAGTAGGAGGGTACGGAGGGGGTGGATGTTGGAGGTGGGCGGGGTGGTGGAAAAGCGGAAGGGGGGAGGAGGGAAGGCCAGAAAGGGATGACTTGCCAGCCAACAAAGCTCCAACAGGTCGCCTTGATGTGATGAGAGTGGCGCAGCGTAGCTCGGCGCCCCTTTCTCTCTCTCCAGCCCCCTTCACCCTTAATTTTTCTCCATTTCTATCCCCTTTTCCCCGGGGGGCCCAAGATTTTCCGGCACACGCGCGACGACACGCGTGGAGGGCCTGAAAATAAACTCTGAAAGCAAACTGGGAGGGTGAGCTCGAGGGAGGGGGTGGTGGCGGAAGAGAGGGGGGCGGCCGCGATGGCATGCCGATGGCCGCGCATGGCAGTCATACAGCGTCCGCGCGCTGATTTATAGGCGGAGGCTCGCGAGAGAGGGGGGTGGGGGTACACTGCTTGTTGGACTGGGGCCAGGGGGGCAGGGGGGTGACCCCTCTCAGGGCCTCCTACAGCCCTCAGCGTGCGCAAAGCTTGCTGGCATTGTCGTCGATATCATCAGCGAAGAGCGGCTACCCTGCTAGCCTGGTGACCGGCCGCTATGCCCGAGCCCATCACCTAGGAGGACGTCTGCCGGCGGCGACGCGACGGCCGCCCACACCTTGACCTCGCGGGGCACTCTGAGGCTCTGAGGCGTGGTGGCGCCGCCCGCTGCCCAACGAGCACCGAGTGTCTTCTGCAGAGTCTGCTGCTCTCTCTGCGCGGCCCTGGCTGCGTTCCCATCGCGGCTGATGGCTCGCCCATCTGGCGACATCTGAGTCGAAACAAAATGGCCCCTTTGCAGATAAGGGACGACAACAACAGCGGCCGCCCTCTACGCCCCCTCGCCATCCCTCCCTCTGTCCCCGTCCGTCCCCGCCGCTATCCTCCCGCCACTGCTGTTCCTAACAGGCCCGGCCAGGCCCAGGGTCCTCCCCAATATTGACGCTATATTGTTTGCGTCCTCATCATGCGTCCTGTTTGCCATGCCGCGTCTACAGTGTGGGGCGGTGCCGGGCCGGGTCGGGCCGGGCTGCGCTGGCTCCGGTGATGTGCCCATAGAGTGTATCGCTGCGCGTGCGGGGCGCGTGCTGCCCGCCGTGCCGAGCCGAGCCGACTACTTGCCGCCGAGTTTGCCCTGCCTGCCCAGTTTATGCGGCCGGCCGGCCGGGCCGAGGGTCTTTATGCCCTCCACAAAGTGCCCCCCTCCCTCCCCTTCCCTCCCCAACCCCTCCATGCAAATTGTCTTGAGCCGGGCCGCAGCAGTGATTAATGCAAGTCAAGGCGCTGAGCCGCACTGAAGGGAAGGCCTTGGGCGTGGCGTGGCGTAGCGCGTGGCGCCGCCGGCAGGATCGAACAGAATTAGCCGTGTCACTGTAAACCTATACTACCACTGTACTCTGCAGTTAAAAGGCCTGCTTTGCTTCGACCGTCAGGCGCGGTTATTTTACGAGAGGGCGCGACAGAATAGTGTCCGTCGCCACACTTTCGCCCCCCACCCCGCCTGCGGGCAAATTTCCTGTTTGCATAGGAAGCCCGCAGTGCCCGCTTCGCGTCAGCTGGACTTGCTACCGCGGCTGTTGACCAGCGACGGTACACAACGCCTGTGTAAGAAGAAGTTGTCGTGGTGGTTCGCTATGTTTGCTGGCGAGCTGCTGGTGTGTGTGTGGGTGCTGCCGGTGGGATGGGATGTGGCTGTCGTCTCCAGCACATTTTATTCCTCCTTCTCCGCCCTGACCCTCGCGCACCTTCTCCTCTCCCGACGATGGCGCGACGAGGTGGTTTCATGGGGTCTCTCTTGGAAAAGCGCGCGTCGTTACGCCCTAGAGCCAGCCGAGCCTGTTGAAGTGCGTGACCCCGAGGGTCGAGGACCTCCGCAACAATGCGTCGTCGGTGCGCCATTCTCCGCCATTATTTATGTATTTATTGTTGTCGGGCGTGGCGGGGCGGAGCGGCGGAGCAGGGGACGTCCTCATACTGTAATATGTGGTGGTGGTGGTGTACGGGCTCCGCTCCGCACTCCTGCAAGCTCAGAGGGTGACGAACCGCGGGTGTGAGCACAATATGTATTTACGTCGTGTACAAAATTCATTATGTTAATACCCCTGCTGAAATAAAAACTTTCGAACACGAACCTCTGTTTTGGCGAACTTCCGACGTACCAAACGAAGCCTAAGAAAATAAACAGTGAGGGGGGTGGGGGAGAAAAAGGAAAAAGAAAAGAGGCCCACCTCGTGACATTTGCGCCGCAGCCTCGCTCGCACGCACGCCGCACGCGGACGCGGACGCTCGCATGAGGCGATATAACTCACCTCGGGCAAATAAGGTATGATTAATCAAAGCGGTAGGGTCGCGGTGGAACAATGGGCACTACTGCCTGGCGGCGGCGGCGGTGGCGGAGCCGCACCTGCGGCGGGGTGGGGGCAGGCCGCCTCCGGGCGCCACCCCTCCTTGGGGGACTGTTCAGAATCAACGTGGACTTGGAGGAGAGGGAAGCTAAATATTATGGGGTTTTATAGATCGATCAGGACGGGCGGTCGTTGAGAGTCCATAGTGACCCCATGTTTTTTTTTACCCCGTGGTACAAATATCATGGGGTCCCCTATGGACTCGAGTAATCGTCCTCAACTTTTTGGGGACCCCATGGTATTTGGACTCCCTAACCCCCTTCCGGAAGTGCTCAAGGTTCCTGAACAGCCCCTTGGCTTGCGGTCCGCCCGCCATACAGCCCCACCACGGCACCACCTACTACCGCGTTGCAGAGCAGCCGGCGACACACACACACACTCACACACACATGTGCGCGACGGTGACGCGTTGCGGGAAATGTAATGTGACATGCCTATTGGATCATGTTCCGCAGGCGGGGCGAGGGAGTGGGGCCGGCCTTCGCGGCGGTCGGCTTTCGAATGTAAACGGCAGCCTCTGGCAGGCTCTGGCACGGTGCGGCCGGGCCGAACGCGTGACAGATCGCGGCCATTACTTATGCCCCGCGTCACGTCGCGCCAGCCGCAGCGCGGTGTAGGTAGCTCTCGCGCAGGCCTTGTTCCGGAGCGGCGGTGGCGCCGGCGGCCTAGCGCACTGGTGCACCGCGCGCTGCACCGGCTGCACCACTGCACCGCAACAGGCCAGGCCGGCCACCCAGAAACGAAAGATGCCCGAAGAGGTCACTCCTACTCACCTGTCAACGGACGTCTTTCTCATCCCCTTTCCTGCCCCTGTCTTCCCCAGTCTCATCTGCTCCCTCCTTCCTCCCCCCCTTCTCTATCTCTCCTGCCACCGCCCTCGGATAATTGTTTCTCGAGATGATCTCGGCGGGTCAGACTGGGGGCGGCCCGCGACTGTCTGGGTCGTGGAGTCGCGCGGCGGGG
>NW_026267267.1:555336-556449 GCF_000697945.3 Frankliniella occidentalis | reverse complement strand
ACGCAGAGAGATGGGGCATATCCCTGGCGCGCTGGGGCCCAAAACACTCGCTCAGCTCTCTTTTCGTTAGCGCGCCGCTGCCGGGCGCCGGCAGTGCAATCACGGAACGATAAAAGCACGCCGATCGTTAATTAGTCGAGTGCTGCTGAAGCCGCGCGATTTTTCGAACCGTCACCTGGCCACTTTTAATAGCCCTCGGCACTGCGGGGTGGGGCCGCCGGACTAGCAGTTGGCGCTTCAATCAGTCCCCAATCAACTGCCCCGCAGCTAGGTGGACACAAAACTGATTGGAGATTCAAGTTTTTCCGACTGTATGTGTATGCATGAGTGTGTGTCGTGTGTGTGTGTGTGTGTGAGTGTGTGACTGTGTAGTTTTTTTTTGGGGTGGAGCTGCTGCGCGCTGCCGCTGCGGTGAGACGCATGAGAGCCGCACTCAGCACTAAATGGACCACATAAAAAATTACTCTTTTATGTCCGCACGGGACCTCGCGTCCTCGCGTGTGTGAGGTACGAGGTACGCACCACCTGACCTCAGCCGAGTCATTGGCCGGCCGTGGTGGGGCGGAGGCGTGGTGGGGCGGGGCGTGTGATTGAAATAGTGTGTGTGTGTGAGTGAAGCAAGATAATGCGATAAACATGTTCGCCGAGCGCGACGAATGACCCGCATTGTGGGAATGTGTGAGTGTATGTGTAAGAGTGAGTGAGTGAGCATACAGAGGACAATCATTGTGCACATATCATGTTCATCCCTGAGGAGCTACAAAAACTCTCCGGGTCTGGCCATATTGTGATTGTGATAGCTGGTTGGAATGAAATGAGCTTATGTCATTGCGATATGTTAGTTACATTGTTGTTGTTTTTTCTTTGTTACAGGGTACGTTTAGGGTCGTGACGGGTCTTCTCTCCTCTTTGGGCGCTGGGTAAGGTCCTCTGCGCAGCAGCAGCAACCGTGTAACAGTTCATGTAACTTTTGCACAAAAAAAATGAAAAAAAAAAAAACGAGAGGGAGAGACATATGTTAGACAAAAGTAATCGATGTCGCTAACTTGGCACGTACTCTACATACAACAAACTTTCTCATGCGCACCTTTATTCGGATTACTCGTTTTTTTT
>NW_026267267.1:553631-555286 GCF_000697945.3 Frankliniella occidentalis | reverse complement strand
TTTGGCTTTTGCTTTTAAGGGTCATTTGTCTTTGCGTATCTCTTCGCCAGCCGCCTCGTTAGGGCCGTCTTCGTTGTCGTCTTCTGTCTCGTTGGCGCGCTCATCGCCCTAGCTCCCCTTGGCAGACACAGCCCCCTTAGGACCGTGAAGGTAATTACTACTGCTCGGACTGACACCTGCTGGGCTGGAGCTGGGCTGGAGGCTCTCACTGCTGCTGCTGTGCTCTCCGCGGACGCTTTCCTCCGCGCTGCCACCGCCGCCGTGCCACCCCCCTGGACAGCAGCGTCCTCTGGACGTGCCCCAAGCCGGATGTGACCGTGAAGGAGAGAAGGACGAGGCGGTGTGGCGAGAGTGGCGCGTCTTCATAGCTGGCCTGGTTTACTCATCGCTAGAGAAATCACCGTCAGCGGCGTCGGCGCGGTGCAGCAGCAGCAGCCGGCCACCGCCGCCGCGGGATCTGGATCGGTGATGCGAGGCGGGGCGCGACGGGGCGGGGCGGGGTGGGGTGGGGCGACTGGACCGGACGGAAACTCCGCGTCCTGTCTTTCTCCTCTCCTTGTCTGCTTTTGCTTCTAGCCATTATTCGCCCAAATCGGTGGTGTAGAAACGTGTGAAAAGGAAAGCTGGGGAGCAGGTTGTGTGTGTGTGTGTGTGTGCGCGCAAGCAAACGCGGGGCGGCCGACGCGATATTATTTTAAGAGTCGCGCCGAAAAAACCCGCCGGCGGCAGCGGTGAGTATGCTGTGTGGTGGTGTGGGTGGGTAGATGGATGGAACAGCGCGCCTTTCATTCATTGTGGAACCGGCTGGGGGAGGGGGGGGGGCTGGCAAATTACACTCATCCACTGCGATCAAAAGAACACACCTCTGAGCATGAGGGTATTGCGTGTTGTTTTTGTTTCTTTTGGTGGCAACAAAACAGATTCTGCTTTGCCGGTAACGGGGGGACGGAGGAGAGCTGTAGAGAGATGTGTGTGGGGGGAGAGGGGAGACGCAGCAGCGAGCGCCATGAAATACATATTACAACCGTGGACTTGAAAAAAATAAATCGTGTTTTTGTTTTGTTTATTTTTTTGGAGGTGGGGAGGGGGCTTTCCGTTCTGATAACAATGATAATTGAAGGATGAGCGTCGTAGAAAAAAGAACCTCACCACGAGTGTGCCTTTGGCGGTGCCAGTGGCGGTGCCGGATGCTGGTATCGGTGCTAGCGCGTACACAAAAAAAGTGTATCTACAATGTCTCGAGGTAGAGTGTACAGGACTATTCAATCCGTCTATTCGATGAGTCGGCTGTAGACATTCAAAATCTCCCTTTTTTCTGTACGAGAGGTGCTAGTGATCGTACCGGTGCCTGAAGCTAGTGTCGGTGCTAGTACCAGTGCCAGTGCCGGTGCCGAGCGCGCACTTCCTGCAGCGGCCGGGCCGGCGGGCGCGTGCGCCGCCGCTGCGCCCAGCTGATGCTACAACCGGTCCCGTTGCGGAGCGCGCAGAGGAGCCAGGTGCGTTCCCCCTCTCCCCCGACTCCCCCCTCTTTTAATAGCCCTCGGCACTGCGGGGTGGGGCCGCCGGACTAGCAGTTGGCGCTTCAATCAGTCCCCAATCAACTGCCCCGCAGCTAGGTGGACACAAAACTGATTGGAGATTCAAGTTTTTCCGAC
>NW_026267267.1:552027-553581 GCF_000697945.3 Frankliniella occidentalis | reverse complement strand
GCCCCTCCCTCCCTCCCCCGCTCGCTCTCACCCGGCTCATTCAACCTGCTGCGCCGGCGGCGTTGCCACGCCACTCATGGCGCGCTTATGGAGGTGCCATTTTGTTAGTGACGTGTGTGCTTTGTTTTACACGTCTCTGACTACATTTGGCGTAATGGGAGAAGTTTACGAAGTATCACTATCAGTTAGACGGCTGTTTTCTCTACGGCTATCATATGAGAGCAAGGGAGCGGCGAGTGTTTCAATCAAAATTGTACTTACAATTGTAGCAGATGTTTATTTTTTGGGGGGGTTTCTGTACACTTTTGACTTGAATATTTATTTTTCTTCTGGGAATCTGTCGCATGTTTCGATTTGGTACATGTGAAAAATGTATAAACTGATAATACCCAGTCTCGTATTAATGTATTACTTTTCCGAACAAGCGCGCTAGAGGATTGTCGGCCGCCGCAGGGCTCGCGCGCGCTGAAGTGTCCAGGTCCTATCACGCATAGAATGTATTAATTGTGTTTCGCAACTGCTGCGCTGTCTAGCCGGCCATTAGTGCCCCCCGCTGCCTCAAGTGTTATCGCCTTATCGAGTGCCACCTGAGCAAAGGCACACGGCGGCGGCGGCCTGGAGCAGCAGAGGCGATGATAATTGAATTTTTGAGATCGAGCGTGGCAACAGCATGAGGCTCCTCTGTTGCACAATGCTGTACGAGATAATCCCGCAGCGCGCTGCAGCGGGACTCCCGCTGCTGCCGCCGCCGCCGCCGCCCGCCGTTGTCGCTGCGATATGCGTGTGTGCGAAAATGGAGCAGTAAAAAGCATTTCGCCATTATTAATACTTTAACAGCGCACTCCGCGGCCCTCTCGTGGCGCGTTGCGCTGGATGCAATAGTCATCATCACACATCACGCACGACGTGTCATTTTTTGGTGTGGTCCGCCGTGCGGGGCTGGGCCGGGCGAGGCTGGACGGGCTGGGCTGGGCCAGCGGCTCGAGGCGCTGAACAGCTGGAGGAGGCACAGCCTCCAGCCCGGCCGGCAGCTGGAGGAAGAGGCCCCCTCATCGCGTTAAACTGGCAATTCTATTGTCGCGGTGATGGAACACGGGGGAGGCATTGTACGGCGTTGTGCGAGCGAGGCGAAGGTGCGGCTGCGTGGTGCATTTTTTTTCTCCTCCAGTTCCTTATGATCACTCCAACTGCGTCAACGTTCCATATAGTCTTGTTTGGCTCTACGCAATAATTACTTCACTAAATACTAAATCGACGGATTGGTCAACAATTAGTGTGTCAAAAATGTACTAAATTTCATAGAACTCTGCATGCCAAGCTGCATCAGCAGTGACAGTCTTAACTACAAAACTTTAGGCTCTGCATTTTAAACTGCGGAACTAAAACTAATATTTCGTATGAACGAGTAAACAGTTCAGAATCGTTTGAACGTCTGAATGTGTGCTACAAAACATGAGGACGGTCTTTGCTACGCAAAATTGAATTAATTTCGGGACTGTGCCGTTCCCAATAGACGCTGAAAGTGAGGTTCCCTCACCACCTACCCCACCCACC
>NW_026267267.1:526986-549991 GCF_000697945.3 Frankliniella occidentalis | reverse complement strand
CCCGCCCCGCCCCGCCGCCGCGCGACATGACAGCCTCACTTCCGGCGACGAACACCGCCTGGCTGGCTGGCGCTCGGCTTTGTAGCGCAGCCACCCCACTATCACAGTCGTGATGAATGAGGAGGACCTCCTCCTTCCATCCCCTCCTCCCACCACCTACCTCTCTAACCACCCCTTTCTCCCTCACCCTCTCCCCCTCCTCCTGCGGGTAATGACATTCGTTTGCAAAGTGCGCGGGGAATTTCGGCAAGAGTAATTGTGTGTTCGACGCAAACGCTTTCCGTCTTTAGGGGAGGCGGGCGCATTCCTGATGTCGATTGTTGTTCGTTTGCATTGCGCTGCCAGCCTTGCGTTTGTGCGACACGGTTCTGCGTACCACAGAGTCGCAAAGGTAGAACTGCTTCGATTCTCTTCATGGTTATAATGTTAAATACCACTTCACTGATAAACTAAGTGTTTAACTGCTCAACACTTAGTTTATCGGTGTTGAATGGAATTAGTGTAGGGACAGCACCATTAAAAAGTCTCATCAAAAGATCGCGGATCATGAAAGGACATGATACAAGTTTGCCGCCAATTCGCTTGAATACCCAGCAAAATTTTAAAAATTTGCCACGGCGTTTAGCCCCCTTCTATCGATCCGATGCAAGCTCGCAAGTCGAACCAAGTTTGCTGATACATAAACTATATATTATTATGTTAAGTGTTAAATTTTTATTATCTGCTAGGTAATGTCCCACATCCGTTTGACCGTGCGTTTGACGGTGTAGTGTCTGGCGGGACGCCCTAGAAGGCAGCGCGTTGTGATGCGTTACATGACGGCGTGTGTGACTGACGGACGGCGGACGCGACGCGACGGCTGCGGCGCCGCGGCCGATGTAAGGGTGTAGCGCAACACGGCTTGTGCTCGAGGTGTTGGGAATTAAAGCGCAGCGCTTCAAACATGGGGAGGATGGCTTATTAGATGGATGGATGGATGGATGGAGCCAGGCGGGTGGCGGGGCGGAGCGGCACGCATCAGCCCCACGCTTCACTAGGCCACGCCTCGGGGCCAGTCTCTGCTCCTCACCATCGATAGCGTTCCTCGAATGCCATTAAGATGCGCGACAAACACCCTGCTGCTGCCGCCGCCGCTGCTGCTGCTGCTGCTGCCGCTGCCGCCGCTGCTGCGGTCGGGCGCTGATCGATGTGACGAGGAGGCCGCTGTGCTCCGCTCCGCTCTGTTCCTGGTGCTGCCGAGACCATGGTCCCGACCCTTACTCAGCCCCAGGGCCGGCGCTCATTATTCAATCAATTAACATGATCCGGAGCAGCAGAAGCAGCAGCAGGTGGGAGCGAACACAGGTCGGGCCGCCTAGCTGATAGGAGGAAAAACGGATTCAGTTTTATATTTCTCACCTTTTCAAAGCAAATGGTGTGAATGTCGCCGCGCGGTTTGTGTGTTTATAGTGCACACTGCCGCTGGCCTGCCACACACGGTCTCACTCTCGGTAACGGAACAGTCACCCGAACAATCATTCCAATTACACCTACTCCCCCCCCCCCTCCGTCCTCATCCCGGCCTGTCATCACGCGTGCGCCACTCACTCACCTCCGCCCTCCATTTCGCCCCTCGCCTCCCCTTCCCCCCGCTTTCCCGAATCCCACCCTCCGCCAAATCCAGCCGCCTCATGCTCGCCCATTTCTCGCTCACGTAAGGCTGCCCTCCTCCCCCTTCCCCCTGGCCTTTTCTTCCGCTCCCCCTTCTTCGCTGCTGCTGGTAATCCGATCCCAACCTTCGCGGTCGCCGTTCGAACGCACGAGGCCGCCGCCGAAGTGGTGCGCGAGGGAGGAGCAGGAGCACCTGGCTGCAGCCGGGAGGGATTACCAGCGGCTCTAAGGCCCCGCGCCGCGCGCCGCTCCCAACCAATGTCGTCAACACCGATGTAATCTCGACGCGTCGCCCGTCTCCGCCCCGCGTCCTCGCCGTCCGTCCCTGCCTCCTCCACGCAGAGCGACAGGTGCAGCGGCACCAGGATTAGACCATGCGCCTCATTTCGTCACCGTTGTTGTGATTTTACTCGCCATAGCCTCCCAGCAACTTCAAGGAGCATAGCCCGTAATGGAGCAGAATCGCTTTGAGCCCTGCCGCTATCGTCCCGTCCGCCGCCGCCGCCGCTCTCCCGAGGGAGAAAGGACCGGCGGGATGACGGAAAAAGGACCAGGACCTCGGTCGTTGTTGATAATCGCCGAGCAGCAGCGCGACCTGACACGAGAACAACCAGGGTCCGTCAAACGGAGAAAGCAGCGGCGACCGGCATCAGCGTGTCGTGTCCAGCGGGCCGGGCGGGGGAGCAGGGCAGGTGCCGGACGCTTGTCCGCCTGATCTGGTCGTGTGTGTTGTCTCTACGAAATTCCTTCCCCTCCCCCGCTCGCTCCTCCTCAGCGCCCCTTGATGTGCGCATACATGGCGACCCTCTTCCCTGCACACTCTCCCTCCACCCACCTACCCACCCACCCACATCCCGCGCGTCCCTCTCTATCCCTCTGCTCACACACAGTGCCCCGGGACGCGCGCACCCCACCCCGCCTCTCAAAGCTTTGATCGGCATCGTAAAAGGTGATGTTGATGTAGTGAAAGCAGTGTCAAGGGATCGTTACTTTTATTCGAAAACAAGAAGGCATCGATTTCCTTCCCTTTTATTGGACCACCGGTGGAGATGGCGCTGGTGCTGCCGTGAGGAGCATTCTTAGAATGTTCTTAGTTTTATAGGAAAGCGAAGCTACATGGAAAAACTTGACATGCGTGATTGTAATTAAATTTGACTCGTTCTGTACCACCAACACATTGTGTTGGTGAGTTGAGTTACGAGAAAGTGAGTAAGCAAAGGACGGGAGCTCGGCGCCTGCGAAACCCAGGGTAGGCCACCCCGCAATACACGCATGCACGACGGGCAAGATTTTGCCTACCTATTAGGCGCTATGAGTCCTTGCATCCCTTTTGACAAATGATCTCGACGACAGTTTTGTGTACGAGTTTTTTTCCAGGGAACACAACTATTTTGTGTTCAACGTTTCCCTTGTTTTGAAATCACACATGCATTATTTTGATAGTTGCGATGCGTGATGAGGGATGATTTTACTTTTATAAATTAGATGGGGAAGAACATGCTAGAAACATTATTGCTTTAAGAAAGAGCATTCAACTGATTTTCGAAAATTGACTGATGTTATGGCGCGATGCCGGTGTTGCTTGCTTGGGTGTGCCCACCACGTGGTGGTCGGCCGGGGGCCCGTCCGCATACCTCGCACCTGCTCCACTTGAACTTGACTCTCCTGCAAGGCGAGCAAGTGGGCCGCATCCCATCGGACCGGCCGGCCGGCCGGCGGAGCCGCTGGCCGTGCGGAGCAGCCCGCGCGACTAGGCCGGCCGAAAGCGGCGGCAGCTGAACAGCTGTTGAGCCGGCAGGTGCGACAGCTGCATGGCGGCGCCCTGCGCTGCTTGATCGTGCCGTTGGACTGCGCTAACCTTTAACGTGGCGGAGCGAACGCGAAGACCGCAAAGTGATCAGCATTCGTACAGCTTTGAAAGCGCGCACACCGCGCATTGCAATTTAGATTGAGGTTTGCCCGCCCCGCCCCGCCCCGCCCGGCGCGGTGTGCCCGCGGCCCGCCCACACTTCCGCGTCGCGTTACATCACCATGTTATTGGCTGCGCCCGCCCGGTAGGCAGCCCCGTGCCAGGCGACGTGAGTGTGGCGTATAATGTAGAGTTTGCTGATCCGCGGTGGCGTGGCGGCGTCGTCTTGGCTCAAGTCTGTCGCCAGGAGACGCCGCGCCGCCGTCACGCCCCGGCCCTCTCTGTCGCACTCATTAGCGAGTCTGCGCGCCGGAGCGAGACGCATCACCTCCAGCCTGGCCTGGCCGGCCGGCCTCCGAGCGCCGCGCGGGTCTACTTTCTCTGGACGGGTGGGGACCGCAGCGTGGAGGAGGAGGAGGAGGAGGGGCGATACACATGTCCGCAATAGTCTCAACGCACCTGCCAAACGGATGCTGCAAGGCGCGCGCGCGTGCCTGTGCCCGTGCCTCGCGCTTACGTGACCTTACGCAAAACAGGAGAGGGACGTGACCGGAACACGTTTCCTCCTCGAGGCGTATTGCTTTGATGGTGTTAAAGAAGAGCAGTCGGTCAGGCGGGCGGGGCTTCGGGTCGGGCGTAGTGGAGCAGGGATCCGTCAGGTGCACAAGTATGCGTCATGCGCTGCTAAGAATAATGCGTCTGGAGGGTTTATTTTGTTTTCTCTCGAGATTTTAGGATTACCGGAAGATTTAGCCGTGTGTGTAGTGTGTCGTGTCATCGCTGCTCGTTTTGTTGTTTTGACCGGTGTGGCGGGGGCTGGTCTGGTCCGGCCCCGGGGGGGCCCGCGGGGATGCGAGTGGCGGGGACGGCTGCGGCACCACCACACTAGCTGCTGCCGCTGCTGCTTTGGTGGTGGTCTGTCAAGCGATGCTCCACTTTAGTTGCAAACCAGCCGGCGGCGAAGCAGCGACAGCAACAGTAGCGGCGAGTGCGAGTGAGTGCCGAGTGCGGCAGCCGCGGTGCAGTCAAGTGCAGCACCGGTCAAGTGCAACGGCAGCTCGTGTCCGGTGAGGAAAACAGTGCATACAGTTGTTGTTCACCACACATGTCAAAGTGATGAAGTGAATCCACCCCAAGCGAACGGAAAGGGATACTTTGCCAAATAAGAGCATATAATATATGTTGTGATGACGATGCGACGTTCTCCTTTGGAGGGGTCACCAAGGCGTTTGTTTTGTTGTGCAGACTCTTTTGTCAAAAGTGTCGTGGTGCGTTTTTTTTTTCTCATGCGTGTCATTATTGCGTCGCCTCGAGGGGCGTGCGGTGCGAGCGGGCACGCGCGGACCGTGTGTGACTTGTGACCGAGGCAGCCGTTTACGAGTGCAACAGGAGCCGCCGAGTGGCGGAAGCTCGTCGCCGGGGCCGGGACAGGACAGTTTGGGGGATTAGCGGCGGCGAGGACCACTTGGGCTCCTGGTCCGCCCGACACGAGATGGGCAGAGCCCGTCTGAACTGATTGCTGGCCGTGTCGGTGACGGGCGCGCCCCGCCCAAACGGAGCTCGGGATTATTATTATACGGTCATGGCTCGCTGTTGAAGTGACGAGTCCCGGTGACGTTAACCGGTATGGTCTACCTGTTAGGGATTTTTTTTTAAGAATGAAAGGCAACCTAGCGCTGAGTGAGTGAGAGATGGATAACGGTAAAATGGCACTCTTCTGAGGGGTCATACTGTGCGTGTGTGGAAGGGGTGGGGGGTCAGTGGGAGGGTCTGGAAGACCCCCCCTTCGAGACGAACGGTCCAACCACCTATGCAAGGGATCCCCTGGACGATACGTCCAATTTGCACTCCATGTGGACTTTGAAAACAAGCGTGGTGCCCTTTGGCATATATATACTCTCTATCGCCGCGAACAGCGCGTGTGGATCAGTGAAACCGAGAGAGAGAGGCGGCGGGGAGGGTTGGTGGTGGGTTTGGGCCCGCTGCTGGTCACGGACACTGCCGCTCAGCCCGGAAGAGTCTAACCGGCGGCAACAGGTATGTGTAAGAGAGAGAGAGAGAGAGAGAGAGAGAGAGAGAGAGAGAGAGAGAGCGAGAGCGCGTGTGTGAGTGTGTCTATGGGCCAGCCCACGCGTACAAAGGCTGCCGGCGACCCTTTGCCCGGGCTGAGGACCCCCGCAGCACAGTCGCCCCACTGTCCTGCAGGACAGGGTCCGAGTGCATAATGGGCTTTTTGTCCCTGTGGAATGTGCGCGGCACGACAATGTGACTCATCCGCTTACATAAGGCACGGCGGGGCGGGCAGCGCAGCGGAGCGGGGACGCGACCCGACCCGTCCACCTGGTCAGCAGCGCTGCTCCCGCGAGTACAACGGGTCGCGCAGTCGCGGCCAACGGGTGCCCACTGGCTGGCTTCTGGTTGTTGCCGACTGGGTGCCCACTACTTGTGTGCCCACATGGTTCGTCCACACTAGTTGGGCTCTGGGTGCCTATGGTTGCTGACTGGGTGGCCACTGAGTTGTCCACAGGTTTGCCCGCACAAATACTTTCAACCCCACCGCGTGCTCGTCCCAAGGCGACGTGCGGCAGGTGCAGTGCCCTGGCAGCAATCTTATTGTGCCGTGGATTCTGTTTGAGCGGCCGACAATCACCATCTCCAACTGTGCCCGCCCACGCGACGCTGCGCGGCGCCCCCAGTGTCGACAGCGCGACGCACTCTCGGCCACGGCGACACGGCTGAGTGACAACGTGTTGAAACCGACCGTGCGTGTCATCCAGTGTGAGTTGTGAGTGCGAGTGAGTGAGTGAGAAGACAGCGCGCGCAGGTGACGGCCGCGGCGTGGGTGAGCGGTTTCGACTGAGTGAGAGCGAGCGTCACGCCGGAGGTGCGGCTGGACAAGTTGGAGAGAAAGGACGACCATGCCAGCTGGAAAGGCGTTTTGTTGATCTGGTTACCGCGGCGGGTGGGGCCGCGGGTCGGCGACCCCCCGAGGCGACCCTCCTCAAGAAGCGCGCCGCCGCCGTGCCGGTGCAGCAGAACTCGTCCCCGGCGGGCCCCGGGTGGCCCCGGGCCGTGGGGCGTTGGCGCCGCGCTGTAACGGCCCGGTGGGGGAAGTGCGGTCAACGGTTTCGCAATAAACGCGGCGGCGACGACGACGACGAACCCCCCGGGTCCCCCTCCGCCCCGTCTTTGCCGCCGACTGAACAGTCCGCGAACTCCAGCGACCCCGCCCCGACCCGGCGAGACGTCTCCGCGCCGTGTCGCAACGGAGGGTGCAACTATACTGAAGCTCTCCTCCGATTGCCCCGCTGCTGCTGCCGCCGCTGCCGCTGCTCGTTGTCCTCCCGTCGATGGCTTTATGGCGTGAATGTGGCGCTCCCAGGCGGATTTGCAATGAGGTGGGTGGGTGCGCTGCGCGCTGGCTCCGCCCCGCCCCGCCCTGCCCTGCCGTTGCATCAGAGCGCCTGTCTGCGTGCCCCACCGAATGCTAGTCTGAGCAGGGCGGACTGGCTGTCTGGGCCTTGCGGTGGAGCTGCTCTGGGCTCGCTATTCAAGACGTGAACTTGCCCGCCCTCGGCCCTCCCCGCGCCCCGCCCGCCTCCCGGCCGTGAGACAAGTCGTGACTAGGGGCGGGGCGGGCTGGGCTGGGCGGGGTGGGGCGAATAAGCCGGCGGACAGTGGGCGAACTGCACTGAGCAGGGCACTGCAGGCCGGAACTGTCCGGGGCGGGCGGAGACCATTGACTAGCAGCGACTCCTCTCGGGGAAGAGCAACGGAGCGGCCCAGCAGTTCAACTCGGGCAACAACTCCCCTTGTGAAGTTGGCCAGGCGCCGGCTGACCTTGGGGCCGCTCTGCGGGCGCTCTGCTTCCGCCATGGGATATCCTCCTGAGATAAGGCGAGTGATTATCGGTGGGAGGGAAGAAAAGGTTATCGATGGAGAGAGAGAGGGAAGTGGAAGGGGTGGGGCTAGAGAAGGCCTGTTGTCTTGTCTTGTGAGCTGGATAAGAGCTATGTGTGTAAAAACGGCGAGCTGTAGTGGCGCGGTAGTAAACTGGCCGCCGACACGCGGTCGGAGAGAGGAGGGCCCAACTCTGCCCTTGGCGTTGGCAGCGACCTCATCATCAACCATCATCACAAAAACATACAAACAGGTAGGGGTCAAGTTCAGTTCGGAACGGGTGGAGTGTGTTGTGGGCGGGTGGGCGGGCGCGAGGATGCGGCGGCCCGCCTTGCATAACCGCCCCGCCCCACCCCGCTTCACCGCCCGCGACTGATGAGCCACATGAGCCTCGGGGCGCCGCGCCGCCGCGCCTGCGGGTCGGGTCGGAATGCTGCGGGTTCGAATCTCCCGCCCCGAGAGCGGCAGCAGGGCGTTGCGCTGGAGTTCTTTGCTAGAGTGGAAGGGGCATAAATCAGGTTCGGTATTTGATTACGGGCGCTAATAGCTCGCGCTCTGTTTGCTCTTGTGGGAGAGGCAGACCATTGATCACTCTGGGCGCAGCGCGCTGCAACAGCGTCTGGGGGCCGAGCGGCCCAGTCCTCGGGGTCCCCTCTGGGGCCTCTGCCAGCCTGTCAGCGCAGGCGGCGGCAACCTCCCGGGGGCCCAGGGGGGCTTTCCACCTGAGAAAGTCTTACCTCCAATTTATGCAGCTTGACCCCTTTCCTCCGGCTCAAGCACACACGCACACGCACACACACGTGAGACCTGGTCACTGCGAGGCGCGTGGCGGGGCGGCGGGGTGATCTGTGCGTCCCGGCCTGATGTTAATTTATTCCCCCCGGCGCAATAACTTTTGCGCAATGCGGGTGTATTCAGAGGGTTTTTATCCCGCGCCTGCTCGCTGCTCGCGCGCGCGCCTCTCGCTGTGCTCATCGCAATCCAGGACGCGCCGATTTAACGTCTTTTGTTCTCTCATTTTTTTCTTCTTCGCGTCTGTCTTCTTTCTCTTCTTAAACACCGCCCCCTCACGACACGAACTCTTTGCGCGCGGCACGCAATTGTTTGTTACAGCAGAAGACGACACCAGCAGGAAGGCGAGGCACTCGCGGCCTGGTTGCACCGCGCGGGGTGCTCTTCTATCCACCTAATTCATTCTCTCTCTCTCTCTCTCTCTCTCTCTCTCTCTCTCTCTCTCTCCCTCCCTTCCTCTCTGTCTCTCTGTCTCTCTCTTGCTTTGGAGTGATCTCTCGTGATCTGGTGCACCACCCCCGTCCTGGTTCGGGCCGCTGCTTGACTCACACGTAAGTCTGTGTGTCGGCACGACGACGGCGTGGCCCGTCCTGACGCCGCCACGGGACGACCCTCCTGTCGCCCGCGGGCCAGGACCTCTCCAACCTCATGCCGGAGAGTACACTGCCAGGAGAAAGTTATGTTCCCTGGCTTTGCGTGTTTGCCAACACTCGATGTGGAATTAATGTAATTTTGAAAGGTTGTTTTCGTACGGGTTGGGTTGATGAGATTTGCATCTTTTTTCGCCCCCGACTCTGGTGGTGCGCGACTGACCGGCACAAGGTCTGCAGACGGCGCGCCGTCGGTCCAAAGTGAAATGTCGAAGCTCGGAGCGATACTTACCACAGAGCAGAACAACGCCGTGGAAAAGGTCGCCGACGTCGCCGCCTCTCGTGTCGTGCGTCTTTAAAATCGAGCAAGTCGGGGCGTGACCCGAAGAGGAGGAGGGGGCGGGGGGTCCTGGAGAGGCCAGTGAAGGGAATTAACACGTGTACGAAATTCCTAGAGAGGCACATAAAAGAGAGACACTCTCCCGACGTTGTCGCCGATTTCACTGCGTTGTTCACAATTGCCTGCTGTGCTGCGGTGGTGATGGTTTGTGGTCCGCAGTGAGTGTCCCACACGGCGGGAATGGGACCGCAGCAGTAACCGCCGCTCGCGTCGTCAAGGACCCCGCGAGGCTCCCGCCGGGCGCTATGAGGTTACGGCCGTGCATTGCTGCTCTACTCTAATTTCCCGCGCTCCTTCTGTTTTCGAATGGACGTAATCGCGGCGGTGGCATCGCCCTGCCCTCCTCCCCCGCACCGCTGCTGCTGCTGCTGCTGCTGCCGCTGGGGTTACCCAAGCGGGCAGAAACCCAATAGCGGGACCTCCCTTGCGCCGCCATACTTTGGCACACGGCAGGGCGACGACGACGACGCCGGCCCGTCTGCGCTGCCAACTTTGCGCGAAAAGCTTGCTCGCGCGCCTCCGTGTGTGTGTGTGTGGCATCACCGCCGTGTATCGCACGTCTCCATCGCGTCGTGTTCCGTAATAGCGCATTCCCGGCTGCGCGTCGTCTGCTGCTTCTCTGATTCACGCTGGCGAGCGCGCCGGCAGACGAGTTTAGCGGGAAACCGATCGGACAACAAACAGTAAGCGGCCGTGTGGTTTGGAGTATATATCTCGCCGGCCCATCGCCTCGGGGCGGGCCCGGCCGTATCGTGTTTCCTCAAAACGCTGGCTGCTGCTGCTCGGGTGTCTCATTGCGGCCGTGCGATTTAGAGCTGAACTTGGGGCCAGGGCCGCCTGCCCCACCACGCCCCGCCACGCCACACCAAGGCGCAAACTGCAAGTTTTTATTATCTTTGTTGAACTTCCTATTCGCGATTGCCGAGTAGACGCTCATTCGCTGCTATCAGAGACATCATTAATGTTTTTTTTTTTCCATCTCTCTCTCTCGTGTCCAAGTGATGCTTATCAGACGTAACAAGCCGCAACTGATTTATTTCTTTCGTTTATCGGCCTGACGTGAAGTACTAATTAGAGTTCCGAGCAAGAAAGTCGCTCAGGTGCACTGTTGTCACTCGCATCTCGAGCTATTTAATCTTACTAATCTTATACGCGCGTCAACAGTTTCAATTATAACAATTTTTCAAAGGACGATGGGAAATGGTGTATGCCCCGCCTTCCCGTGGAGAGGAGGTGCGTGTGGGAGACAGCGCGTTTTAGAGAGAGAAAGAGAGGAGACTGCACGCACGCGTGCGTTACCGCAGTGTTGTTCAGTGCCGTGCTGTGGGTGGGTGTCTCCTCGGAATGTTGTCCTTGCCCGCCCCGCAGGCGGCAGGGTCAAGCTCTCGGTCTTTACTATCGATAATATCGAAACGGTCCGAGCGAGGCGATCGTTCGTGTGGGGGAGGAGCGGCCAACGGGCAAGGCGTGTACGCAGTAAAAAGCACGCACTTTGTGGGATCATGTCGGGTCCGATATGCGCGTCGTGTTTGGAGCAAAGTGCATGGGTGTTTAATAGATGCTCGTATCTTCACCCATTCAGACGACAAGTTATGCCCCGGCGCGTGGGTGCACAGTACTTTGCATACTTTTCTTTTTATCCCTTCCTCCTCTATTTCCTTTATTGAAGAGCTGCGTTGGCCGTAACGCTGTCTCGTAAAATCGCCCGCCTGTCCGACACGGCAGTGCTTTCACCGTGCTGTGCGTATGTTTTTTCTTTCGACAACGGCCAGGACGTGACGTATGAAAACACGTGTATTTTTCGCCTGTTTCATTACAGGAGAGACTCGCGGGGAAAGGAAGGTATAGGCGAGGCTGGATGGGTCGACGAACGTTTACGAAAAATAAAAAATATATGTTGCTTTCATATCAGTGGTGTGCTAGACTTTGTTGCTGGTGGAGTGGACAGGCCGGCTGATGTGCGGGTCCACCCGTGCCAAGTCCACTTTCCTGGATAGCCTTTCCCCGCGAGACGTCACGCCCGCAGAGAGTGGGTCCGTCTCCCTGCTCTGGAAAAGTGGCGTCAAAGAACGCGTGCCTTGTTAGGAGCTGTAAAAATACATCGGTAAAAACGCCTTTCTGGCCTCGTCTTGCATTTCTCAAGCTCGTTTAAACAGCCTCGGGGTCGGGCTCGCCTATTGGTTATTAATCTCAAGCAGCCTGCTGATCGGTTTCCCATTCCCGTTTCGGTAACCTTCGGAGGGCTATCGATACAGAATTAGGGTTTCCTATCGCCGTAAAGTTGAACGACTTGTCGACCCGGCCTCGACGGCGGGACCCTGGCGGGGCGGGGCGAGGATGAAGCTGTCCTTGGAAGAAAGTGATGACCCTTGGCGAGGACGAGACGGCCATGTGACGCAATGCGGCTCGCGTAACGATGATAACAAATGACCCGGTCGCCGAGCTGGCCTGGCCCGGCCCCTCCTGGCCCCCTGCACTCTCGCTCGGCCCCGCGTACAAGTCTCCGGCATAAGGAATACATATCCGCCCCTACACTGGAAAAAAGATCACGGTCGCACTTGCACGGGTAGTAACCGTGCATTTATTTCACGGATATAACACTGTTTCTGCGGAGTTATAGAGCTTCCTTACCCCTTTCCCTAGAACAGGATCATGTAATTGAAATTGCCCTATGAAATACGGCTACGAAAGGCTGTGTTCTGGCCGATAGAGAAACTGTTTGTCGACATCGTATGTACGACGAAATTTTAGGTGCGGATGCGGACCTCTTTGTGTACCGCTTCGTACCCCAAAACGGAAGTTCTCAGATAAAAACTAAAGTGATTTTTTCAATAACTTTTGCACTTACAATTTTGTATCATAAGGCAAGTACTTAAACTTTGTGATCTGCAAATGGCTCGTTTCGTAGGGGTATGCCTAATGCACTGCTAAAAGTAAACCTCAGTCACTTTATAGTTAACATGATAATTAGTCTAATTGTTGCAGTTTTGAAAAGTCATCAATAGATGTTTTGTTTTTTGTTTGTTTTTTTGGTTTAAGCTTTTGCTTTAGGTAGGAGGCATGTTTAGCCCTATGAACATAATTATAGGTTTTAACGTTATCAAAATCTTCATAAAAAAACTATGACGGCAATCGGCAAGCTTTATCTAAACTTTTACCATCTGGTAGAGAGCCTCAAGGTACTGTCCAAAAACTATTACTATGTCTCGCAGAACTCCTCAGTCTGTTGAGGGTTTCAGTAGTGTCGCATGTGGCCGTTTTACTTGTGCCGCTCTCTGTTTTACATTCTGGCCTGAGCGAGCACCCTTAGGCCGCCCTTCCCTTCACTCCTTTAGGACGCTGGCTGGCACACATTGTTTTCCTAGGCACGACCCTGCGGCGGCATGAGCACCCGAGCCGGCCGGTGGAAGCTCTCGGTGGTTGGTGCCGTCACGTTTAGAGGGGGAGGGGGGAGATAAGAGCCTTGAGAGGGGAAGGGGGTGGGGAGCGAGGGGGGTAGAGTGGTGTGGCTATTTCGAAACAACACAGCAACGGGAGGGCGAGCAGGGCTTGGAGTGCACCTCGGATAGGAGAGGGCCATGTGCTGATAGGAAAACAGGTGGGCGCGATACAAGCTGGCCCTGCCTAACGAACCAGGTGGTTGTGAACCACTCTTACCCAATAACCATCCGTCCGCGGGGTGGAGTGAGTAGTTGTCGGCTCGGCGATGGTTTACGCGGTGATATTTTGTCGTCTCGGACGCAACGACGCATTGTCTTGTGCATGGAGGGCTCGGCGCGGCGTGGCTCGCCGGGGCGGACCCTGAACTTGGACTCGCCCTCCGCCGCCTGCGCCGCCGGCCCGGTACGGCCCGCTATGACGGACTGGCAGCCGGCCAGGCCGCGCTCGCTGCAGCCTGGGTGCGATGCCGCCTCTCATTTCAACACGTCGCGGGGGACAGCGACACGAGGCGAACGAACCGACCAGCAGCGACACGAGCGCCAGCCGAGCGGCACCGAAAAATTTCCTCACAAGATTTCCTTTTTGGCCGTCGGTCGATCCGACGGCAGGCTGGCTGCTGCACGGCAGTAAATCGGAGCCCCCATTGGGAGCCGTTTTATCGATACCAACCGTTCGATCAACTTTCTCCGCTAATAAAGCCGTGTGTGGGGCGGCGGCCGAGTGTCTCGCGGAGTGTCTAGCGCTGCAGCTTGTCGCGGTTTCGGCTTTGGCGAAACGCCCGAATGAGTGTGCTCTCGTAGGCGTGGGACTGCGGCAGACGTAAAATTCCATAGTTGGCTTGGAATGTTTCAGGAATGTATCTTGAAATGAGTCATTTTCACAAAAACAAAAAATAAGCATGGCACTTATTGGGATGAATTAATTTTCTCAACTTTCCGGTGAAAATAACCACATAATTTACTATGAATAATCCTCGAGTGTCTTCGCTTTTGAAAAACAGAAACACAACACTTGATTTAAAAGAAACATTACAGTAATGTCCCTTTCGAAGCTGGCTCGCTCGAAGCTGAAATTTTGAAACCGACCCTGCTTAAGGATGGGGGTTTACAACCTGGCGAGCTCGCGCGAGCTCGGGCGACAAAGCATTTACAACCGCCTGATGCCCGAGTCCGCGCCAATACAATAGGTTCGCAACATGTGGCTAACTTTCGGGTCGTCCTCTCGAAGCTGAAATACGGTCCCGATTTGCCAGCTTCGAGAGGGACATTACTGTACTTATTTGCCAGTCTGGTACCTACTATGTGACAACAGTGTTTAGGCAGCATACTTTACCATGTTCATGTTTGCACTTCTGACTCTACAAACAGAGTACCGAGTCCACATTGTGTCGCGCACACTTGACGGTAGCTCCTCGGCTGCTGCCTTTCCTTTCCCTGTGTCTGCTCCCCTTACGTTCACGGCCGCCACCGCCGCGCCGCGCTGCACAGCAGAACTGACCCAAATCCTCCTGTATATCGCGAGGACGCGTATGATGACGGACTCGTAAATCTCCCGCCGCTAATCCGTTCGGACGCGATGCTGACGCGGCTGACGGAGGTAATAATTACGCGCCGCACTTACGTGAGGACGCGCCGCGAGTGCGAATAGCAGAGTGGTGCTTGGTGCGAATACACTCTTGGAGCGACGCGGAAGCTCGGAGCGGAGGGCGCCGCGCCGCTGCACCGTCCAGGACGCCGATCAATCTTCGTCCCTCTTTGGCCGTTTACTCCCGTTTTCTCGGACAATGGACAGGCTCAGGGTCACACTTATCACTGCCAAGGGCGCTGTGCGGATGGTGAGTGGAAGTCCGGCTGTCAGGGAATTGTGCGCGCGCGCCGCCGCGTCGAGCCGCGCGGAGCTCTTCGCCGCGTTTTGAATTGATTTCGATTCGCTCCGTCGGGAGCCGCATTCAGAAGACGTCTTACTCTGCTCCTGCTCGCGCGGCTGCTGTGCTGCTGCTGTGCCTTACATTGTACCTTGATGCTTTGCAGTGTGCGGCCAACATGCCTTAACACTATGCGCTCAGGGGCACCACGCATGTTTCGCTCGCTCGTCTGCATTATGGCAGTACGGCGTTCATAGTACAGCGTACTTCTCGGTTACGACCAAATGGGGCGGCTTCCGTAATTAATTCATGTCGGAGATCTCGCGTTTATGATAACGGCGTGTCTATTTGCCTTGAGTGCCGAGCCTTTCCCTTTTTGCCAGTCGTGACAAATGGTTTATATTATCTGCTTTTAGGAAACTCGCGTGCGTTAACTGAAACTGATTTTTTTGCCTTGTTTGTTGTCTGTACTTGTGATGCTGACGTTTCTGTTTTGTTTCGTGTTTCAGGTGAGCAGTGTACTTTCGATCAGCTGCCGTGCCAGTGGTGGTGAGTCGCTGCCGCCCCGGGCGCACACGCTTCCCGCTGCTCCCAGTCGAGTACGAGTGTGGGGCGCGGGCGCGCGGGGGGCGATTTGAATCGTGCGCGCACTGGCGCGGCGTGGCGTTCTGGGACTCGCCAAGTGGAGTGATTTTCAGACCGCCCGCCTATTTTACTGGCCGCGGGACGTAACGAGGTACTTAGGTCCGCGAGGGGCTCTAGGGGGCGCGCCACGCAGCGCCGCGCCACGCCGCACGCAGCTCGCGCGCGCGAGCCAAAATCGATCGCAACGAGGGAGAACAAATCCTAAATCATGCGCTGCTCGGCTGGCGCGGCGTACGCACCGACGGACCTAATGAACTCTAAACGAGCGGGGCGGGGCGCGGCGGGGTCAGGGGACTCGGAGCAATCGGCTCGTGCTGCTGCTGCTGCTGCTGCTGCAGGGCTGACCCCGCGCGCGGGAGGTGAGGTGACCCAACCCTCCTGCTGCGCCTTGACCAACCGCGTCGGGGCGCCCCGATTGTCAGCCACGCCACGTCGCACTGCTATAGAGTCGGCGTGGTAATCCAATTAGCTGCGTCGCAAATTTGAGGTGGTGGAGAAAAAAAAGACTGAAATGCTTCTAGTTTACTTCTGTAAAACACTCTTTTTTGCGCCTGTTACGAGCAAGGTGCCCCTCAGCTCGTGCTGCCCGCCGCTGTTCTATGCCCAATGAGACTGCCGCTCGTAAAATCGCTTATTGTTGTTGCCAATAATTATCGAGTCTCGAAGGATCGATCCTTGCAGCGTTTTCATGTCTGTGGTGCAATGCCCTCCTCGTCATGGGCGGCCTTGCCGTGTGAGAAATAGAACGTTGTGCTTTACCCCTTTTCATCATTATTTTTATTATTATCACCACCGCCGTTTTGTGTTTTCAAAATCATGTTGTCCATGCTCGGGATATCTTAATCGCGCGCCCGCCACCGCGCACTTTTGCAACGGTCTTGTTCTCACGACGCATTGGGCAGGTCAGGCGGGCGCCGACTGGCCGGCCGCTCCCGAGTTCTCACGACGACCCTTCCCTCCGCCCCCTCCTCCCCCCGTGGCGGACACGCTTACTTCTCACCCACTTTGCTTCGCACGCCCTGCTGCTCAATTTTGTGCTCCCCACAACGAGCTCGCACCATAGAGTCACACTGTGAGGAGGAATCCAGATCTTCATAATGTCGTCGTGGTTCTTTTTTTTTTTTTTGCGCCACGCCTCGTCGTGATAACTTGCGGTGTATATAAAGCGGTAAAGAGTGTCATTTCCCCGCGGATATCTCGTGCACGACTGGTGTCAGATTGGTCTGTGTGTGTGTTTGTGTGAGGGGAGGCCATTGGCATTTACCGAGCGGGGCTGGCCGGGCCTGGGCGAGGGGGGGCGATATAGAAAATGCTGTCGTGGCCTGGCGTGGCGCCGGTCTATATGCCGCAGGCTGACCTTGCCCACTATAACCAGTCCGAAAAGAAAGGCGCGGGTCTGGTCCGCACCGCACCCACGCGCGTACACTGCGCGGCGATAACTTAAGTGGAATGTGCAGCGCGCACTGGCACGCAAGTTATATGACGTGTCGCTGGAATTATTCAGCATTAACACTGTGGTATTGCTCGCGCACTAGGATATTTGCCAATGTTTCGTTTCTTTAAGCGGATTGTTCTCGTTTGGCTTATTTTTTAGACAGCCCCCTTAAGACTGTCTTTACCAAAGGGCAAAGTCCCCTCCACCCCCTCACTCTCTATATAGCACAGAGCGGGCCCTAGAGTTGTTTTTTTTAGTGTCTTTGTTTTTATTTTGGGGGAAGGTGTGACAGCAGAGTGTATTTCTTCTTCGCGGGGTACGCGGTCTGCCGGCCAGGTCGAGCTGGTATCGGACCACCACCATCTCTCCTCTCACCTTGACACAACGACTGTGCACTACAACAGGCCGCCCACTGGGCATAGCCGGGCATAGCTACCGAACCGCAACCGGGAGGGTGACAAGCGAGACGGCGACAAGGGAGCTCGGTAAAAGGAGTTGCTTTGGCTTTCAAGCAGTTATTTCGCGCTCCAAGCAACTCTGCTATCATTTTCCAAGCGATTCTAGGGCTCTGTTGTGGATGCATCCATATCTACAAATCTCCATAAACCTACCTTCCATTAATTTATGGTGTACTTTGATACAATATTTTTGACAGTCGTTGTGTGTCGTTTGCCTCTGCAACTTTTCATCATAGCCATACCGTTTGTCCTAGTGGACTCGACGTGCACGAATCTGTTTGAGCGCTCGACTCAATGACATCAAAGCGTTGGCGTTGAGTGCGGCGTAACCACAACCTTTGTGTGGACGCACTCCTGTGTCAAATCAGGGGGGGGGGGGGTGAAGCCCGAACGAGGAAATAAGGCAGGAAGGGGAAAAATTAGGGTCTGTCGTGTTAGGGTACGGGGTTGCGACTGGGAATAAACATTCATTGTAACCTAATATTGCTTAATAGTCCACGTTATTGGGGGGTTTCTTTGCTCGTGTTTCCTTATATGGCCGCATATGCGCGAATTTGTATCGTTAACAATCTAAATTTATAATACACATGTCGAGTCGGTCACACCTCATGCTTGACCTCCCTCTCACATGATGAATATGGGAGGGAAACGGAACGGTCAAGTTGCTCGCGAGCGTCGCCAGTTTTGTTTCGGGAAGTCAATTACCGCACTCTGGAGTCACTGGCTGGACAGAAATATCACGGCCGTAGCCGGATAACGAAGTGGTCGTTGTTACTGTGACGTGTGAGCCGGGTCCGACCGGCCGTGCAGAGGTTCGCCCGCCAACGCCTCGCATACGGACATACAGATAGACACTAGGCTGGCTGCGTTTAATTTTTATCGCTCGCGTGTTTTTTTATTGCGGCGAGCCACACTCGAAATCGGTACAACATACTGATTATCGGCAACAGTGTTGCTCGCTCGGGCTGCCGCGCTGTCGGCGCGGCGCCTTATTTGCTCCCCCGCGATTCTTAAAGATCCGCGCCCTGCTTTCCCATAGAGTCGGCTTGACATGCGCAAGGGCTTTATTATATGGGTGGCGCGGAGAAGGCCGTCGCGCCGGTGGGACATTACTTCGAGAAAGCGAAAGGGCCGCGCCGTTGTGTAGGTGTTGGATTCCTATTTCTTCCCGTGCGTGCGTCGCGTGGTGGTGCGCGCGGCCAGGCCGGGCCCCGCGAGCGCCTCGTAGTTTATTTACTGTCGCGTTAATCGCCGCACGGATCGCCTTACCGTTATCAAATTGTTGCAAACGACACTGCGGTTTTCACAATGCGTCGGGCGCTAATGGGCCCCGCTGGGGTCCCCCGCCCGGGCCCCCGCGGGCCGAGCCGGGTACTTTATGGGGCACCTGCAGGTGTCGCCGAGAGTGAGAGGTCTGTATCCGATATGCAGGCGGCGCGGCGCGGCCCACCTGTCGGAGCAACACCTGTTTTATTCCTTCCTTTCGATTTGAGCGATATGAGGTGTAAATAACTCGGCACTCTATACCCCGGCGCCGGGTCGACCCGGCCGCGCGGCCGAACAACGAACACGAGGGGGTGATAAATCCGCAGGAGGACACTTTTGGAAGAGATGTAAGGATGTAAGACCATTTTTCTCCCGGCGGGAGAGGGCCAACTTGCTGGCCTGCCCGGCCATCGCTGCTGAGGGCGTGATTGATTGGGCCACTCTTTGTTACGTGGGGCCCTGCTGGCCCTGCTGGCCCTGCTGGCCCTGCTGGCCCTGCTGGCCCTGCTGGCCCTGCAGGTACTGACTCTTTCCTCCTGCTGCTGCTGCTGTTGCTTCTCCTTCTCTCCTTTTCCTGATGCTCGTACCGACAACATCGAACAACAGGTGAACACAACATGGCCATTGCGTCGTTGCGACCAGGAAGGGCCCGTGGGGCGTCCGGAGGGGGCTCCCTACTACTACTGCTGCCGCCACCCGGCGCCACGCCCGCCTGCGGTGAACGAGACTCGTCTGAAACAGTGCAAGTCTTCCGCCGATCACTGCAACCGGCGCCATTGCGTTGCACAACAATCATCTTTTTCTGCCGTACACTACAGTACTGTGCGTTGACCTCCATGTCGCTGTGTAGTTGCCTGACCACACACACGTATGGGATGTATTGTTTTCTCATCGATATGCTAAACTCTACGCTGAATTTCCTGCGCCCCGACCCCAAACGACGCGGGGCTTCTTTCTCCGAGAATAGCGCGTTAAAGCCGAGCCAAGCCGTCTAGGAATTGTCTCTCAATCTGCCGCGCCGCGTTGCATCACGCCGGGATGTTATCGAGGCAATCTGCAGACATCTGATGGAGGCGGGGCTGCCGGACTACACCGCCCGTCACAGTCTCGAATTTAACTTTATGACCATCATTATATTTTTCGATCGCGGCTGCTGCCAGGGAGGCGCTGCGCTGGCGGCGAGGGAGAGCATAGAAATCCGTTTCCTACGCGGCATAAAGCAAGGCTTTTCCTTGTCTTGCGCGGGGCAGAAAATGTCACGCCATTTATCTGATTTATCGCGAAAAATCACACACACACACACACACACACACTCTGGCGCTGGCGCTCTGCTGGCTCACACGCGATGCGGCCACTGTAGCGCGCGCGCCCGCGAGCGTGTCTGTCTGCGGTCGCCCGGTGATCCGCTGACGGTGTGTTGTGACATGACGGACGGACGTAGCGCCGGCACTCTATATCGACTGGTCCACTGGTCATCGACGGCGGCTGTCTGCAGCTGCCGCCGCCACTGCTGCTGCTGCCACTGCTGCTGCTGCTGCCGTGTGTGGCCGTTTCGTTTTTCGCGCCCACCGTATGTGCGCTGGCCGAGAAGCGGCGCGGGCATATAGGGGCGTAAATCACTCGCGTGTTTAACACGGCATGTATCACTTGCGCGACGTCGTTGCACGTCGATTTTCGAAACACGCCGTGTGGACGGCGGCGTGGTGTGGCGGCGTGTCGGGGATCAGGCTGACCCCGCCCTAGTAGTGCGCGGGCCGGGCCGCGTACCGCTGCTGCTGCTGCTGCTGCTGCATGGTGCTGATAAAGGGAGTGGTCACACCCCACTGGATAATGCCACTCACTCGGCCGCCCCGCCTCGCGCGCTCAGGTGTGAAAAGTGCAGCAGAATCAGTGCGTGCGATGCAAGGCCGCCCGGGGCCCGACTGCATTCTGGCGTCCCGGACAGCAGGCGCGCCCCGCTGTGGCGTGTGCCGTTGTTGCCGCCATGCGGAGCACTTAAACACGCGGGGAAAACAAATTTCAAGTGAGGATGGAGGTGACTCTGTGAATGATTCTTCGCTGGCCATCAGGGGGGTTAAATAAAAGAAGTGGCGACATTACTTATTCATCCCCAAATGCCCTTGCCCTGCTCGGTGTTCGGTCGACCCTCGTCCTTCGATCACTTTACCCTACTAATGGGAACGAAATTTAAAATGGAAAGGCTTCCAGAGTGGCGGCGTAGTCGGAACGCGATTCGCACTCCAGTGGTGGCGCTGCTAGACCAGCGGCGTGACTCACCTCTGCTGCTAATAAGTTAAGAGACCAATGAGTTGCGACCCGTGAGAGGATCAACGGCCTGCCAGCCGGGGGTGGGGGTCCGTTTGGCGGGGTGCCCACGCGGTGCAGCCCGGCCTGGGCCCCTGCACGGCTCCGCACGAGTCGCATAGCAGCAGTCACGACCTCGCGGATAGGAGATTGACAGATTTTATTGTTAAGTTTTAAAAAAATGTAAAGTACGGTGGACCACGCGCATGCGTGTTGGGTTGGCGTGGAAGTGAATTTGTAGTTGGTGTGCCAGCACCGAGAAAGACACACAATAAATATTTTTCTGACTTTTATTTGACACATTTATGCTGCTGATATCTTGGGACCGAAAAATGAGGAGTGACTGCTGCTCCAAGGGCGCGGGCCGCCTTGCGGGCCGCACACACCCACGCTCACACTGCAACAGTCCGGACTAGTTCGCCCTTCAGACTGACATTTCCATCTCTTGAAAACGCGCGCTCTAGGGATGACAGCGGCGAGGCCTTGGCGGCGTCGTGTTGTATTCAATCGGCTCCTGATTCGGGACGGCGTAGAGTAAAGGGGAAAAGTAACAAAGGGGGGTTGGACGCCGCGCTTTTGTTAAACACGTCTTCTTAAAAAAATGTAGCTTCGCCGAAAGAAACGAGCGCGCGCGGCTGATCGCTTTGACCTTAGCAGCAGAGAAAGTAGCGAGCAGTCGCCCCCCGTGTGGGCAAATGCTATTTGTATAATGAATGTGTCGTCTCGAGAAACCTGCTTCGCACCTTTCTGCACTTCCGGCCTCCTCCTGCCTGCCTGCCGCTGCTGCTGCTGCTGCTTCTGCTCCTCGTACCGAATGATGTAAGCTGCTCGAGCCCCCCCGCACCCTGCCTCCGCTGCCCCTCATCCTCATAAATATCCCCCGAAACAAACTAGACGCTTTATTTATCCGCGTCGGCACGCCTCCTCCTGTAGCGGCGCCGCCGCGCGCGCCCGCCCATCCTTGTAATCTCCTTCCCATTCAAAATAATGTGGTAGTTTACGACGTGTGTGCATCGCGCCCCGCCCCGCCCCGGTCGGACTGATGAAGTTGTGATGATCGAGCCGGGGGGACCCGCGGGGCGCGCACGCCCGGGCGCACGCCACGCTCCCCCAGGACGGCGATGTCGCAAGCACTCGAGGGGTCTGACCTGCCGGCCGTTCATAACTCATTCATCGGTCCGGGGTCGTGGCGTGGCGTAGCCTAGCGTAGCCCGCACGACTCGTCAATCAATTAGTAAGGGTGGCGTCGAGGAGTAGCGTGCGGCGACGGCCTGCCGCCGGCCCGCAACTGTCCGTTCGACGGGGAAAACTGTGGGGCACTTTGTTTTCTTTTTGTTGTTCTGTCCTTTCTGTTATGGGGTTTGACGTTTCGTTCTGACGACGAGACATGCTTCCATTTTTCCATCTGCCTCGGCGCTTCTGCTGCCGCGACCTTTTCCGTTATTTACTTATTTCTCCGCGACCTTTCTCTTTCCGGCTGATCTTCCGACGGGGAATAGGACTGGGTACGAACAATCTTGGGTGGGGCTAGAAAGCAAGCCGGTGACAAACTTGAAAGCGACAAGTGTATACGGCCTGCCACACTCACTACTCTGACTACTCTGACGAGCCCCGACAATGCCCGACAATGGCTACGCATGCGGGGTGTTCCACATCGTTGCGTGCTGTGGCGTGACGCGGTGCATATGGACCCAGGCGTTGATAGAATGTGAAAAATTGTTCGGCTGTCAGGGAAAAGGTCATGGCGCCGGTACTCAAGTGGTCGTAGTTTGTGAGATATAAAAAAAACTTGCATATGAAAAAAGGATTCAAAATCAAGCAACATACACTTGCAGCAAGCACCGCTGCTCAGGCCCTGGGTCATTGTTTGCTCTCGTTCGCATTCGCTTCTCGGGGTTCCAGAAGGCGAATCTTCTCCAGCGACGGCCTCGGGGCACACACAAAGCAGCGACAGAACTTGGCGTGCCGCGTATAGACTCCGTGACAGACGGACTTTGTTGCTCGTGGAGACAGGAACTCCGACTCTCTGTCTCTCCCTGCCCCCCCCCCCCCCTCACAGCTCCGGTGGTGGCCGCACCACGCCACCGCCAGTCGGCGCGCTACAAAGTATGGGGCTGTGGGCGCCACAAATCAGAGGAGCGGTGCGCCGGGGCGGCCGGGGCCCGCTAAGGGGGCGACGCGCCCCACATTCGTCTGGACCAAAGAGGGTAGCCGTTCCGCCCACCAAGGCGCCTTGCTCGGTAGGCAGCCCCGTTAGGCAGGGGTGTCTTGCGGGACGGCCTACCTACAGGCTGATGGGGCGCCTAGCTGGGTTGGCGGTCCCGTTGGGCAAGGGTGTTTTGTGGGATGGC
>NW_026267267.1:526329-526936 GCF_000697945.3 Frankliniella occidentalis | reverse complement strand
GGATGGCCTACCTACAGGCTGATGGAGCGCCTGGCTGGGTAGGCAGTCCCGTTGGGCAGGGGTGTCTTGCGGGACGGCCTACCTACAGGCTGATGAAGCGCCCAGCCCAACTGCCGGCCTCGTAGAACAGGAGCACAGTTCGGGTTTGCGCCTCTGTCAATCAGATCACCGCACGCTTGCGCAAGCTGTGCTGGACTGGTCTGGCTGGCGGTCGAGCCGAGACAGGAACCTTGAACTCGGGCAGATGAACGGCGATAAACTGGGCGCGCTCGGCGACTGCAGTGGCACCCACCCGCGCCTAGTGTTGGTAGTTGTGGGGGGGGGGGGGGGGCAGCGGCCTCCCGCTGGGAGAAAGACGGTGGTATAGCCGAAGTGAAAGAGGTGACCGCGACCGTGCGCGGCCGAAGGAGAACTCTGTCGAGTCGTGAAATACTGATCGAGTCGCCGTACCTCAAACTTTTGGGCCATTTCGCCCTCGCGACAGGCCGCCTGCCTGCCTGGCCTGCGGCGGACTGGACCCTGTGCTGCCCTGAAAATAATGTAAAAATTTACTGCCCGTGCAGCGCTGTAAACTTTGCTCCATATCTCTCTGCCCCTTCTCCCCCCC